>NC_085138.1:149946120-150246120 GCF_035046485.1 Aedes albopictus | reverse complement strand
ACCCGTTGCGTTGAGTGGACAGAACGGCGACGGCGACAATAACGCCGGCTCTGCGGAAACATTTCCCATTAGCATGAGAAGTACTTGAGAAGTGTGCGAGAGAGACGGAGAGAGAAGAGTACAAAGTTCTAGACTGTATCGTGCTGGGGGTGCATACGTTTGGATCCGGCCCAAGTAGGTCGATTTACGCGGTGATGGCAACCGGCCATCACACGGCAAAAAAAAATAATACAATTGAGACAACCATAAAAGTATGTTTGAAACAAACGTAGCTTCACATTTTAAATAAACATGCGTATTTAATTTGTTTCAAGCCTGTTTCATTCTTTGGGGAACAAGCTTTTCAATGAGTACTGTAGAAATAAATATGAGATTGAGAATATTTCCAGAATAAATATGATTGATTTCAATATGTTGTCATTTGAATCGATTAACATTAATATGTTTGATTCCAATAAACGATTTTTTGTTCGTGTGTTCATGCATTCCGCTAGTATTACTCTAACTACGTGAATAGTTATCGGTTGAAATAGATTGTTATTAACTGCTTAAATAACTTGATAAGATGGCCGACTGAGATGGAGAGCAGCTCTCACTCGGAAGACCGCTGTTCAAATCCAGTCCAGCACATTTTTTTTACTTTTTTATACCCATGTATTTACATCTGAAAAATTTGCAACTTATTAGATAACCAGAAGAAATTATTTTTTCCTGTGCATGGTAGTACAAACAGCCTAAGGAGCGGAAAACTTTCTCTCGGTTATGCCACCATAAAACCCCTCATAAGCAAGCGAGAGCAGTAGGTATTTTATTTTAAGGCTCAATCAGAAAATTAAAAGCACGCGGTCAAGCAACAGCAGTTGCATTGCAACCGACGAACCCAGTTAGGTTGGCATCATCTCCTGCCTGCAATCTGCCTCTGCCTGTTTTGGCTGTCGGTATCATACTCGCCCGCCGAGCAGAAGAGCATGATGAGGTCATCCACGCGATGATGATGGACCGCCGCCGGACCGGCCGGGCGAACAGCGACGAGTGATACATAATATTAAAATTAAAATAAAGCGCATCGCATCATCTCGCGGGCAAGACAAAAAGGGGTAGATCTGCATTTCGTCTCGCCTTTTCGGGTTGAAATCGACACGGTACTTAAGGAGTGGTGTGTGTGTGTGTGTGTGTGTGTGTGTGTGTGTGTGTGTGTGTGTGTGTGTGTGTGTGTGTGTGTGTGTGTGTAAATTACACTTTTTGGGGGTCTCGATTGAGGGTTGCTCGTCGGAGGAGGAGGGAATAACAGACGTAACTGCAGATAATGAGCGGTTATCATCGGTCTGCAACACAGATTTTCTGTCAAGTGTCAAGGCTTAACTAGGTTGAGAAGGTGGACAACCTCTTAGGGCATGGAAATGACTTCTCTGAACGAAAAGGGGACTTTGGCGCTGATGAAAATGACGGCTGACGCATCAGAACGCTAGTCAATAAGGTAAGTGGGAGAGGGAATGATGATGCAATCGCTCGCCCATTCAAAACGTGACTATACTACACAGTCCTTGTGAGTTTTTCGCAGAAGCTCCTTCTGGAATCCATCCAGGAGTTTTTTCCGTAAGATCCACAAGGAAACCTGATCGGAAAGAGTCGCATAAGGATACACGATGTAGGCAGATCGTATAAAATACTGTTTTAAGCTACCATTGCATATACGTACGGCGGATGGACAATTTTTGAAATTATTGTGCTGTATCTGGTAAATCTGATTAAGGTATGACTACATCGTAGTAAAGGATGTTCTGATGTTTTCTTGCGATGAACTTCACTTATTCTTATAAGCGTGCGATCAAACTCGCAAAGTGTCAAATGAATTCACATAATTGTGTACTACGATGATTATACGACTTGACTTGGTACTTTTCTTATTGTGGCAGTTCAACTCACATTGATGTACGAATGAAATCGCACAAATGTAAAAATTAAATCGTAAGAGTGTGCAAACAAACTCGCATAAGCAAGAATCGTTTATGTTGACTTCATGCGATATGTGATAACAATGAACCTGGTACTGTTTGACTGTGGATACAATGTCAAAAGCTACAACAAAATGAACAGCCTTCATTATGGTTACAAAATTATCATTTTTGTTTTGTGACCAGAATCGGTTGCGGTAGTATCACGCTTCGTCGTTTTTTTAACTCCAGATAGTCTGCCAAACCCTCCTCTCCTCTCCTCTTCTTGGCGTAACGTCCTCACTGGGACAAAGCCTGCTTCTCAGCTTAGTGTTCTATGAGCACTTCCACAGTTATTAACTGAGAGCTTCCTCTGCCAATGACCATTTTTGCATGTGTATATTCGTGTGGCAGGCACGAAGATACTCTATGCCCAAGGAAGTCAAGGAAATTTCCTTTACGAAAAGATCCTGGACCGACCGGGAATCGAACCCGTCACCCTCAGCATGGTCATGCTGAATACCCGTGCGTTTACCGCCTCGGCTATATGGGCCCTGTCTGCCAAACACGCACAACAAATAAAATGTGGTTCTATAATCCAAAGGTCATCATGAGGTGACAAGAATTGTTCTTTTTCTCGAATATCATTAAGTCGCATATTCGCAATAGTGCAGTCGCTATATTACGTCGCAATAGTGTACACCGTACATCGCCTAAATATATCGCCTCAAATCATATAGCGTTAATATTGTCCCGCTAATGGACGACATATAGCCTCATTTTTGGAACGCATAAGGTACTTTTACTGCATCTTAGGCGATGTAAATTTATCGCATAAAAGTACGTATAACACGGTCATAAACTTCATTCTACGTGCAAATTGATTGTTCGGGAGTTCCTTCGTGAATTCTCCATGAGTTTCTTATGGGATACTCTAAGGAAATTTCAAGAAATGTGTCTATGTAATCTCTTGGCATTCCTCCTGACCTGCTTTTAGGTTTTCCTAGGGGTTTCTTCTGGAACTCTTCCCAGAATATTTCTGCGATTTCACCAGGTAATTTCCGCTTAGTTTTGTCGTGGAATTCCATGAGATGTTTTTGTAAGGATACCTAAAAGAGTTGCGGATCCCTCAGATTTCTCCAGTAGTTTCTTCAGGGAATCAACCAGATGTAATTTTTGAATCTCCCTTTAATTTTTTTTACGGGAATTCCATCAGGAGCTCCAGCAAGACTTGGAATTCAGTCTAGGTTTAACTTAAAAGATCCTCTTGCATTTCCTCTAACAGTTCCTTCTGAGGCTCACCTAGATGCGCTTCTGATTTTTTTCTTCCTAAGGCGTTCTTCCTAAGAAATTCCTTCTGAACACTCCAGGCGTTCTTTATGGGGTTCCCTCAGAAGTTATTACAGGGATTCCTCCACGTTTTTTTTTTTTTTGGAATTTCATCAAGACTTTCGCCAGATCCTTTTGGGATTGTGCACCAAAGATTGCCATACTACTGCTAGGCCACAAAAATCCCCAAATACTTCTAGAATACGTCCAAGAATCTCGTCAGAAATTCTGAAATTAATCCGTTCGTTTTTCGATTCCTGTAAGATCCAGAAATGTTCAAGTATTTCCTCCATGAAATATTAATGTTAAATCATCCAGGACTTCTGGGAAAACTCCATGAATTCATTCCGAGAATGTGCGATTTTCCGAGAATAGGTGTCTTCTGGGAATTCTGAGCTTTCTTTTGGGAATCTACCAGGACTTCCTAGTAGGAATCCATCAATGAATTCTTCTGGCAATCCTTTAAAAGATTCTTCTAGAAATCCTCATCGAGCCTAATAAAATAAAATGACCAGACCTTCAGAAATTTCCACGGGAATTAGAAACTCTTCTTGGGATTCCCCCAATTGTTTTTTTCCTCTGGGTTTCCATCAGAAGTTCCTTCTGAGATTCTTCAAAGAGTTCCATCTGGTCTTTTCTCAGGAATCTTTCTGGGACTGCGCACCGAAGAGTGCAAGGTTGCAAGGCTGCGTTTGCTCAAGTCATAGTCCAAGTACTTCTGGGATTCGTCCAGGGATATCTTCTAGAATGTCTCCTAGAGTTATTCTGGAAATCCTGCACGAGTGATTCTATAGTTCAGTCAAGAACCAGAAGAGGGGTCAGGAATTCTCCGGGATTTCTTACTGGGCATCTCGCAAGAGTTCCTTCTGGAAATCCTCCAGTACATGCATCTGGGACTAGGAGCCACCAGAAATTCAATCTAAGGATCATGCTGGGCTTTTTTAAGGAAACCTTCAAGGAGTTTTTTCTAGAAGTACTTCATAAGTAGATGTTGGATTTCTCGGCTATGCATTCACCAAATTCCTTGGAACGACAACGGGTTTAATTCATGCTTCAGAAGTTTCTTAAGAAAATCCTGCAGAAGTTCTTTCTGCAAATCCTCCAAAAGATCCTTCTGGGAGCCCTCCTGGAGTTCATTTTGAAAATATACCAGGTGAAAGTCTCTTCTGAAAATCTTTCAGAAATTTCATGTAGGAATGCTTCAAGAAATCCTTTTGAAAATTTCCAGGATTTTCTTCTGGGAATACTCTAAGAGTTGATACATATTGCCCTTTACTGGCATTTTACCACATTTGCGGTATGTCTGAAACATACTGGAAAAACTTGTAATTAATTAGTAGGCACGAAATTGAGAGATGAAATTTATGACAAAAACCGCGTTCTGGTGGGATTCAAATCCACGACTCCGTATTCGATAGACCGGCGCTTTAACCAACTAAGCCACAGGACGATTCTGCGGAACAGAAAGCCAAACTGATTCCGAAGCCACACCGTGAACACTCCTTCTTCACAAACCCATCTCTCTTTCGTGTTAGATGCCAACCCACAACACACTTGCGTTCGTGCCCACTAACTACAAGTGAGAGCGTGTTGTTTTTATGAAGCCAAGACTTACTCTCTATGAATTTCTGGAATTTCTTCAACTTCCTTCTGGGAATCCTTCAAGAATTTCAGCTGGCAATTCTTTAAGAAGTGCTTCTGGAAATCCTCATTGAGCTTTATCTGAAAATCCACCAGACCTTTAGAAGTTTCTACGGGAATTCTTCCGAGAAATTCCTCACGAAGTTTCTTCTGTGATTCCTTCAGAAGTTCACCTTGGAATTCTTTCTATTATTTTTCTGGGATTCCATCAGAATGATTCCATCTGAGGTTCCTCAAAGAGTTCCATCTGGCATTCTCTTGGGAATCTTTTTGGTATTGCGCACCGTAGACTGCAAGACTGCAAAGCTACGTGTGCCCAAGTACTTCCGGCATTCGTCCAGGAATGTTTTCTGGGGGTTTTCAAAGAGTTACTTCTGGAATTCCTGCACGAGTTTCTTCTGAGGATTCTGTTTCTGGAAACATTCAAGGAGTTCCTTCTGAAAATCCTTGTGCAGCTATTCCGTTGTTGCCCAGAAATTTCTTCTTAGAATCCTTTGGACTTTTCTTCGGGAAATTCTCCAGAGCTTCATTCTGAAAATATTTCAAGGATTTCTTCTCCAGGAGTTCAATCTGGAAATTTTCCATGAGCTTCTACTGAAAATCTTCAAAGTTCCAAAACTTACCCTCTTGTATCTCATTCTGAAAATCTGTCAAGAGTTCCAGGATTTCTTTTGGGATTTCTTGAAGAGTTCCTTTCCGAAGTTTCTTATGAAAAAATCCCAGGAATTCTCTCAGTGTTCCTTCTGGAAATCTTTAGAGAAGTTCTTCAGAATCCTGCAGAAGTTTTTCCTGTAATTTATCCATACGTTTGTTTTTAGATCAACCAAAAGTTCCTTCCGAGAATCCTCCAGTACATTCCTCTGAGAATACTCCAGAAGTTCACTTTGAGGATTCTCAAGAAGTTCCCTACGGGAATCCTCTAGTAATTTCATTTGGGAATCCTCCAGGAGTTCCTTCTGCATTTCCATCAGGAATTCCTTCTGGGAGTCCTCTATGAGTTCCTTTAGAGATTCCTCAAGGGGTTTCTTCTGGGAATCGTTCAGGACGTCCCTCTGTAAATCCTCAAGGGCTTTTTTGGGGATACTTCAAGGAGTTCCTTCTGGAAATCCTTCAGGAGTTCCTTCTGATAATCCCCCAGCAATTCCTTTTAGGAGCCCTCCTGGAACTCTTTCTAAGTATTCAGAAGTTTCTTGTAGGAACTTATGAGTTCTTTTTGTATTCTATCTGGAAAATTTCCAGCATTTTTTTTTTCTAGTAATCCTCTATGAGTACTTTATGGCAATCCTCAATGAGTTCACTCTGGGAATCCACCAGATCTTTCTCCTGGGAATCCTCTAGGACTTCATTTGGCAATGATCTAGGAGTTTCTCCTGGAAATTTCACAGCTTCTACTAAAACTCTTCGAGCAGTTCATCCTGAAACTCCTGCAAAAGTATTTTCAGAAAATCTTTCAGAATTTCATTTTGGGAATCCTCCAGGGATTCTTATGGCAATGCTGCAGGGATTCTTTCCGAAACATTTCCATGAGCTTCTACTGAAAATCCGCCAGAAACTTTTTGCTGAAAATTCTGAAAAAGTGCCAAAAGTTGCCTTTTTAGAGTTCATTCTGAAAATCTACCTAATGTTCCTTGTAGAAATCCTCCAGTCCAGACTTTTATTTCGGATTTTTCGAGGAGCATTTTCTCTGTGGTTTCTTATGGGAATTTCCCATGAATCCTCCTGGTGTACCTACCAGAAATCTTACGGGAGTTTTTTTTATGTTTCAAGAATTCTTTCTTTCTGCGAATCCTACAGGAATGCCATCTGAAAATTCTTCAGGGGTTCTTTAGGAAAATCCTGCAGAAGTTCTTTGTGGAATTTCATATGGGAAGGCCACAAAAATGCTCCAGCAATTCTGGGATTTAACCATGAATTGCTTCTTAGGTTTCTCTAAGAGCTACTTCTTGAATTTCTACACGTGTTTCTTCGGGGATCTTTAATGGATTTCTGCAGGAGTTCCTGCCTTAATTTATCTATACATTCATTTTTAGATTCCTCCAAGGGACATACTTTCTTCAGGATTTCTTATTTGGCATTCCCCAAGAATTACTTCTGCGAATCCTCCAGTACATTCCTCTGGGAATCCTCCAGGAGTTTATTTTGGGAATCCTCAAGAAATTCTTTATGGAAATCCTCTAGAAATTTCTTTCGGCAATCCGCCAGGACTTCCTTCAGATCATCAGTAATTCCCTTCTGGGAATCCTCTATGAGTTCCTTCTGAGATTTGTCAAAAATTTTCTTCCAGGAATCCTCTAGAACTCTCTTCTGGTAATCCTCCAGAACTTCGTACTGGAAATCCATCAAGGATTTTTCAGGCAATGCTACAAAAGTACCTTCTGGAAATTTTCCATGAGCTTCTAATGAAAATACTCCAGAATTATTTTTTCTTCCAAAACAAACTGTCCTCTTGAAGCTCATTTTGTAAATCTACCAGGAGTTCCTTGTACGAATGTTTTTGGATTTCTTTAGAGATTTTTCGAGAAGTTCCTTGTAGAGTTTCTTGTGCGAATTTTCCCAGGACTCTTTTTAGTGTTCCTTCACGAAATCTTTCAAGAGTTTCTTTTGGATCCTTCAGGAGTTCCTTCAAAGAATCATTCTTCCTGCGAATCCTGCAGAAGTTTCTTATGGAAATCCTCCAGGAGTTCTTTTTGAAAATCTTGCAGAACTACCTCTGGTAATTCACCCATACATTCGTTCTAAGACTTTTCTAGGAGAAAATTCAGGAATCCTCCAGAATCTCTTACTGGGCACCACTCCTTTTTTCTGAGAATCCTGCCTAATTACCTTCTAAAAATCCTCCAGGAGTTATTTTTGAAAATCATGCAGAAGCTTCTCGTGGATTTTTTACGGAATATTCCAGTAGTATATTTCTAGGACTCCTCCGAGAGCTCTTTATGGGCATCCTGTACGAGTTTGTTTTGGAAATTCTCCAGGAACTCCTTCTGAGAATCAAAATCCTGTAATAATTCCAGAAGCAATTCTCGGGGGAATGCCAGACTGGACGATTCCGGATAATCAAGACCGACCTGTACTGTGCAGAATTAAAAGTTTGTGAGACGGAGTTGTGGATTGCCGACTGAAGGAGCGCGTCTGACGAAATCTCATCATCGGAAATTGGGACACAAATTACAGAGAAGAAAAACAACAGGCTGGATCGCCGAAGGCGCCATATTCACCCCGCGGGAATTACCGGGGAGACACCTATCCGCCGTCTTCAACTCCAGCCAAAGTTGTCACGTAAATATCAACATACCGACCGACGACCGAAATATCAATGATCATACACACGCATGGCGATGAAATCGCGATACGTATGTAATTATTTAATAATTGTTCATTTCCTTGCGTCTCTTGGCTACCATCTATGAATGGTAATGGGTGTTTGTGTGTGTGTGTGTTTGAAACATAAACC
Organism: Aedes albopictus; assembly: GCF_035046485.1. Taxonomy (NCBI): domain Eukaryota; kingdom Metazoa; phylum Arthropoda; class Insecta; order Diptera; family Culicidae; genus Aedes; species Aedes albopictus. The sequence goes on along the minus strand of NC_085138.1, from coordinate 150,237,765 downwards.
GTGAAAACAACAGCCTAACAACGATTAAACGAAAACAAATAAATATACAGTTTCTTTTTTTCTGGCTGGCTGGCTGGCTGACAGGCTGACTGGCTGGTAAACCATGAACGACCAGCCAGCGTTGAGAAAGGCATGTCTGAATGCCGATCGTCGTGCGTGACTAGGAAATGAAGATCAGTTATGAATTTTCGGGTTTATTATGTTTTGTGCTGTGCTAATAAAGGCATTCAAGTGGCAGCACTATTTAGAATGTGTGACACTGACACATGTATTACAACTTCATAGTAACCTAGTTTCTGTTGTTGGTTTATGATGGAAACATGCCTGTAATTGGTACCTAAACGGTCATAATTCGTTGTGCCACTTACAATTTGTGTTTGTGCAGAAATTTTATATTTAAAAACCAAAACTGGATTCACACATACCTGTAAAAGAGAGAGTAAAAGAGTTGAATTTATGTTACAATATGATAAATTAACGATTGAACCAGGTCATGAAAGTGGCAGCATTTGCAGCAATAGGCTTTTTTACGATCCATTAGTTTCTGTTCATTTTTTAATTTTTATTTTTAGCTGTGTTAACGAGATTTTTAGCCCTAGGCTAGTTCATCTCGGGACCCACGCTTTACTTCTCTTCCGAAGGAAGAACACACATTTTGTGAGTTTGTCGGGAGTGGGATTCGATCCCAGGTTCTCGGCGTGTCCTAACCATCACACCAGGTCCGCTCCACATTTGTTTTTAATATTTATTAAACGTTTTAACATAAAATCTGTAAATTGGCAGAAGAAAGAAAAAAAAACAGCTTTTAAAAGCAATCTTTCGGAAATTCTTGACGTTCTTTTTTTCATACATTTTATGGAAGTCAGTAACAGGGCATCACTCAGTCCATCTAAATTTCATCCACCACACTCACACGTATAAACATTTATTGGTGAGCTTTTTCTATATATTTGAAAATAGAGCAATACAAAATATTTAATTTTTTTTTACTAATTAAAACAATGTTTTGGTATTTAGCAATAACAAACAATATGTTTTGTTAATACTTTCAGCTAGCTAGCTGCAAAAAATTACAGAACCAAGATAGGAAAATCCCAAACGAATTCTTCGACTTTGCTTTTGCTTTTCAATGTAATTTCTTCAGAGTTTTGAGAAATTTGCTACAGAATTTTAAGAATTTTTTTTATCTTCATTTACGAGATTTTTAACCCGGGGCTAGTTCATCTCGGGACCCACGCTTTACTTCCCTTCCGAAGGAAGAACCCACGCTTGGTGAGTTTGTTGGGAGTGGGATTCGATCCCAGGTCCTCGGCGTGATAGTCAAGTGTTCTAATCATCACATCAGATCCGCTCCACTGAAAATTTTAAGATTTTCTCAGTAAAATCACCTAGAAAATGTGCTCAAATTACTCTAAAAATTGTGCTATATACTTAGGAATCATACAGGATTCTTCCAAAAAAAAAATACCTCAAAAATGTAAAAAGTGCTTCAAGATTTCAACAGACTTTTTGGAATATCCATAATTTTCCGTTTTTTTTTCTCTTATGGAAATGTTGAATTCTCTCATGGAAATTTACTAGAATATTTTAAGAAAATACTTGTAAAATTTGAGAACAATTCCGTAGCAGATTTTACAAAGAAATAACTGTTTGCTGAAAATTCTAGAATAATTTGTATACTCTGAAAGAAACAATACAAAGGCATTTTTTTTTGTTCAAGAAATCTGTGCATGAATTTCTGAAAAATCGTCGTATGTTTAATTTGCTTATAAGTCCTCAGGTATGTATTTTATTTGAGGGCCCATATAGCCGAGGCGGTAAACGCACGGGTATTCAGCATGACCATGCTGAGGGTGACGGGTTCGATTCCCGGTCGGTCCAGGATCTTTTCGTAAAGGAAATTTCCTTGACTTCCTTGGGCATAGAGTATCTTCGTGCCTGCCACACGATATACACATGCAAAATGGTCATTGGCAGAGGAAGCTCTCAGTTAATAACTGTGGAAGTGCTCATAGAACACTAAGCTGAGAAGCAGGCTTTGTCCCAGTGAGGACGTTACGCCAAGAAGAAGAAGAAGTATGTATTTTAAAAACCTGGTCGAAATTTATTTAAAAAATAAAATAAAACTCTGGATTTATTCAACTCCGGTTAGCCTAGTGGTTAAGGCTATGGATCGCCAATCCGGAGACGGCGAGTTCGATTCCCGTTCCGGTCGGGAAAATTTTCTCGACTTCCTGGGCATAGTGTATCATTGTCCTTGCCTCACAATATACAAATTTATGCAATGGCAGGCAAAGAAAGCCCTTTAATTAATAACTGTGGAAGTGCTCGAAGAACACTAAGTTGAAGCGAGGCAGGTCAAGTCCCAGTGGTGACGTAGAGCCATAAAGAAGAAGAAGAAGCCTTGCTTAATGGTGATGAGCAAATTCTGTAACAACTGATGGCAAAAGCATTGCACAGTAGTTCAATCACCGATGTTTTCGGTAAAAGGATAGCGATTTTTCCGTAAAATTTACTGATTCTATTGGTACTTAGCACTTAGGAATTCTAGTATCCTGCGATTTATGGATTTCGTCGTAAATCTGTCATGTGTGAACAGGCTTATCATTCCCAAGAACCAAGTCAGAATAATCCAATCCCCAAAAATGCTTCGTAGCTACTGGAGCACTGGAACATAACCACAACAGCCCATTCAATTCACTTCTGCGTAGTTCAGGAAATTAAATTTTTCGCCATTGTGTTTCCTGCCATTCAGTCAGACGATGATGTATTGAAATAGCATTGTTTAAATGTTCCATCATCATCATCATCATCACCACCGCCATAATGCTCATCATCATGAATTTCTTCAATTTACACCACTTAGTTTAGTACATTTATAGTGGCCATTTACGACCTGCGGTGTGCCCATTATTGAGTGACGTACGAGTAGGTACAAGTACAGCTTCGTCTCTCTTATCCTAGTCGTGCTACACCTTGCGCATGAACTTTGCAATACCATTACGCCACCGCTCACACTTAATTACCCCAACTATTTCAGGTTCATGTTACGAACGTGTACAGTGTTGATCAAAACATTTGAGGGGTAACTGGATCCATATCCTCATTTTTTGATTCTTGATTTTTTTTTTCCTAAACAGTGGACCAATATTTTCAAAATTTCGATTTTCATACACATTTAAAGCAAGGATCAAATGGTTTCTGATAAAGATTGTCCAACAATCAGTAATTTTGTTCCTTTCTTTAAATGTGTATGAAAATCGATTTTAAAAACATTGCTCCGTTTTTTATATAAGAATCAGAAAAAATAAATAAAAATAAAGTGCTCTCAGTTTCGTCTTATAACGTGTTTTTTTTTATTTTTTTTTTATTTTTACCCTTTTTATTTTATTTTTTTTTCAAATTTATGTTACGAGTTTATATCCCAAGGCTAGTGGCTTTTTGGACCCACACTTACACTTCCCTTCCGAAGAAAGAACCCACATTTCGTAAGTTTGTCGGGACGGGGATAGAAGTAATTTTTTGAAAAAAATATAAACGATTAAAAACAAAATGTGAAAATACCTCAAAATAAAAAATGATTAGAACAAACAACAATTTTACTTTTATACTGTTTCTTTGTGATTAAATTTTTAATTATTGTTAAGGATAGTTTTTTAAGTTTTAAAACTCTTGAATCGCGAAAGAATTTTTATTTGCATGAATGGATATTTAAGTCTCAGGCTCGTGTGGGAGTCGATCCCAATTCCTTGCACGTGCTTTAACCATCCCATCAGATTCGCTTCACAAGGTAGATTAAAAACTAGTTGATATCGAAGTTTCATTGTTTTAGACCAATCCAAGACATCGAAAAGGTTACAAATACATTGGCCAGCACTGAACTTCAGAGACTGCAACAATCTCTGAGAATAAGTTTAATGGATCATACTTTGCGCGACTTTTTACAAAACTCCGTGGTCATTTAGCACCAACCTATATGGTAGATTGCACGATACCTGCCTGTTTTGTATGCTCGCGTCCTGCCTTCTAAAAAAGTTTCGCCAAAGCTCACCACAGTAGTGTTTTCTGATTGTCCTCGCCCCGTGTAGTGGTCCACCGGTTTTGCAGATAGCGATAATTAACGGCGGTGGCAATTAAGTGTCCGCTGCTGCTTGGCTGCGTTTTTAATGACTGTGTCGTGCCACAAGCGTAAACTTTGTTGTAGATTGTTTACTTTCAAATTTTCAGCTCCTCGATTGGCGCTGGGTGTCGGTTGACCTGTCTGCCGGTCCAAATGCTGGCCAAGGTCGTTACATTTGCGCATCAAAATGCCTCTACGGTGCCCGTTCATCAAAATTAGGGGGAAGTCATATTTAGCTATTTTTCAGACGATTTTGGACGATTTACTAATGGTGGTGTGGGATGTTTTAATTGGCTTCAAAACACACCGAGTGAACTGTGACAATCATAAATTCAATTAGACGTTAACGTACTCGGGGACTGGCGGTTGACTTAATGGTGCCAAACGTGTGGCAGCGAAATCAATGATATACGATAGAAAGTCAGTTGCTCCGTAGAGCAACTTCAGGCATCACGGAGGTCACCAGCGCCGTAAAACTCCAATTTTATGGGAGATTCGTTTAATTTGTTACCCAGTGCTATTTCCAAGTAACAATCAAGTATCGAGTGATAGTAAAAACGGCACCTTAATGCGGCGATAAGAGATCTTCAGAGTTTTGTTTTGGAATGAGTGGACACCTTTAAAAGCTAGAATTCTTAGAATCGAACCTAAAAAAACATGTTTGCAGATCCGCCATAACGGTTTCAGGTTTTAGAGGTTCATCAATAAGAAATTCAAGTAATTCCAGCAAACACAACTTGTTCGCTATATGTCGCTATGTTGTTTATGACGAGTAATACAACATTTCTAGTTCTTTTGGATTCTCATGTTTGCAATTTATCGAAACTGAAAAAATGCAGTGTTCATGGTTAAAAAAAAGTAATCATTATTAATCATTAATCATGAAGTCTACATGGCGACCGTCACACAATTTGTAGCTGCTACTCCGTGATCAGCCAGAACAATAGTAATTCCACCAAAATGGAGGACTATAGACTATGAAATCAACTTCAATTTACACAATTCGTTTACAGAGTCAATGTAAAATACACAATAATGGTGTGGCCACGTCCTTACAGCCTCCAAATAACACGTTTTTACTGTAGGTTGAAAGTACCAATGCATCTCCAAGTGAGAAGTTCGTCCAGGGGGGGGGGGTGTGAAGAAATGTAGTAATACGAACCATCGTTTGCATTCTTGAACATGCAATCATGCCTTGTTGACTGTTTACCAAACATGAACACAATCGGTCATACTGTGATATTCTGGGTTTAAAGATATTCAACATGGCGACCGTAATACCACCTACATAAGCTGGTGATAATTCACGCTCAGCAGCAAAAAAAGCCCAGCCAAATTTTCCTCTCAAAACTCGGCTTGTTCAATATTTTTTAACATTGGAAACTACAGTGTATCAAACAATTGTTCGTACAGTAATTTTTCAATCAAAGTATTTTTTTATTAAAATGTTTATAACTTTTTTATACGTCAATCAAAAACGCTGAAATTTTGACCAATTATAACCTATATAATAAATCTCCATTGGTAAAATTTTGAGCGAGATCGAAAAAGTTTTCTGAAAGTTATAGAACTTTAAGTAAAACTTCAAAGATTTTTGAACACATTTTTAAAACATTATATCTCAATATTTACTTGATGAAACTTTTTCTTTTTTTTTTGTGTTACAGCTTACACCTAAGGCTTTCATATGCAGCTTCGTTTGAGGTTTTATGTTCACTACAAAAAATATGAAAAATATGTATATGTTCAGAGTGTCATTTGGAAATTTATAATATTTTGATCAATAAAAGTGTCAAGTGTTTTCAACTTTTTTAAACTCTCTTAATGTAATATTTTCATACAGGACCTACTAAACTACATATAAAGAGTAGGTCCTATGGATTTTTCGTTCAGTTAATGCACTTTTATTGGTGGAAAACGTTTGGCAGATTGTACATGCAAAATACGGCAAATTTTTAAACATCGTCAACTACATAAGCACATTTTTCATATTTTTTGTAGTGAATATAAAAAATCAAACATAGCTGCATATGAATGCCTTAGGTATAAGATGTAACACAAAGAATATTGAAAAAATTTCATCGAGTACATATTGAGATATAATGTTTTAAAAATGTGTCCAAAAATCTCATGAGTTTTACTAAAAGTTCTATAACTTTAAGATAACTTATTCGATTTCGCTCAAAATTTTACCAATGGAGCTTTAATATATGATTAATGATTGGTCAAAATTTCAGCGTTTTTGATTGACGCATAAAAAAGTTATAAACGTTTGAGTGAAAAATTATTTTGACAAAAAAATTGCTGTACGGACAATTGTTTGATACACTGTATCTATATTTTTGACTGAGAATTTCACCACTTCATTATCAGTATATTGACATTCTATGGTCAAATAAATTTACCCTTTTTTATCTGAAGATTTTTAGCCTTAGGCTAGTTCTCAGGACCCACGCTTTACTTCCCTTCCGAAGGAAGAAATTACATTTTGCTTGTTGGTCGGGAGTGGGATTCGATCCCAGGTCTTCGGCGTGCTAGTCAAAAGTTCTAACCATCACACCAGGTCCGCTCCACGATTGTATTTTTTTAAATTTCTAGTGAAACTTATTCATAACTTATAATGAAAGGACATTCTATTAAAAACCGTATTTTAGTAAAAAATTGAAGTAGCTTTATGAAAATTTCATTTTCAGCGTTAGAAAATATAGCAATATTTGAACTGTGTTCATCTAGTGGTTTGGGCCACAGCCAGCGTCAATGTTGAAGTAATAATTCAAGTGCCTGCAGTTTTCACTCCGTATTAAGTATTGACCATATTGAAACACTAGTGCAGAAAAAAACCAGGTCAATTCGTCCCATTAAACAATTGATATTTCTCGTCACATTACCTTAAATTCTAGCGTGTTATGCTAGTTATTTAAGATATTCCACACGCAACTCATAGTGTGTTACGTGTTACGCGTAAAGCGTACCTATGTATGTACAAATATGCGTTACGGCAATCAGTAGCAAGATGCCGCTTGTCTCCTCGTCGAGTAGGCGCACATAAGCACCGGACACTTGGATAGATATTTATCGGTGAGTGCGTTCCATATTATTAAAATGATTCACCCAACGAATACTGAAAGGTTCGTCACGTCAAGTGTTGCCCGTGGACATGGCCGGCGCAGTACAGCCAGTGATTATGGAGATTTCAGAGAGTTTTGGAAATATTTTCAGGGGCGTTTTAGAGCCTCTCGGGGAATTCTAGGTTTCAGGGACGTTTCAAGGGGTCCAAGGGAATTTCAATGCTATTTATAGGAGCCTAAGAAAAACCAAAGGGCTTTCATGTTCATTTCAGGGTGATTCAGAGAGATTCATGGAGTTTTTAGGGACGTTGCAGTGTGTTCTATGGGATCTCATGAGGTTTAGGAGAGAGTCTCAGGGGATTTCAAGGGGATTCAACGGGGTTTCAGGAGACATTCAGGAGCATTTCATAGCTTTGAGATGCGGGTAACAGGGGCGTTTTAAGAAGTGTCATGGGATTTTTATTTGATTTTCTGGGACGTTACAGAGGTTTAGGTAGGTCTTTAGGTAGACTCTGTAGCTACCTGAGTCCCTCTGAATAGCCCCTAAATCCTTAAAACACCCTAGGAGGGATTTTGAAACCCATCGGTCTACCCTGGAATGCCTCTGAAACTCCTGTTTGGCTCATCGGAAATTGTTGTAAATTTCCATGGCCTATATCAAACCCCCCAGGAGCAAACCTCTTTTTAAGACCTGTGCATATTTTCAATGCGAGTGTATTTCAGTCAGTCCATGCCGTAAGAAGAGATTCCTGTAATGATGTTTTTTAATTTTACTCATTAGTTTTAACTTATGCAAATCTCCATACAGATTCCAGTAGTGTATTACCTGACGTTTAATCATTGTCATTAAAAACAATTGTGGATGACAATAATTCCAAATGTGTCATTAACCCTTATGTGGCCGGCAGGGTACCCGGGTACCCAGCACCCATTTAAAATACACGGTGTAGAAAAAAGCAAAGAGTTTGCCGGCCACATAACGGTTAAAATTTTTAAAATGTGAATTGCATGAAGATTATTACTTTAATTCTTAACTAATTTTATTGACTGGCAACACTAAATGTCATCAAAACTGGTATTGGATCAGAAAGAACATCAGTGAAAATAACAACATTTCGTAAAATCCAAAAAATTTAAACAATTTTTAAATTGTAAAATTTTATAATAACACGTAAGTAAATCCTAAATGTGTTTCGAATGCCTGCAAATTGCAGGCTACAATGATGGGAAGCACAGTATTAACCCATATCCACCTAGCGTCCTATTTATGGAACAGTTCTTTGAGAACTTGCTCATCATAATCAAACCTTGTTCACAGTGAACAATAATAATATAATTTGTGTCTGGTCCACTAGGTGGCGTAAACGATGCTGGAAATATTACATACTGTCACGTATTCCGAAATAAATTTTCCGGCATAACTCTGGAACGCCTCAACCAGCATAAATACATATTGCTTAGGTTGTAGAGGTGATTATAGGGGTATTGAAACTCAAGATGACTCCGGAATGTACATATGCTATTTAACGGAAAAGCTGTTCGGATGCTATGCAACATACAGGGGTTGGCCAAAATGTTTGGAATAGGCAACTTTTTTTCTCCCACAAAAAAATTCAACATGCTGAAACTTTTAATAGAGTGCATCAAAAAATCTCCAATTTTGACTGTTTGTCAACCTATTATATGTGCATCATTGGTACAAATTTGGGCTCGATTGATTAATGTTTCGCAAAGTTAGAACCGTTCGGGTAAAACACTATTTTTTAGACAACTCATTTTTGAACTGTCATATTTCGGTAACCAGTGAACCGAATTGAATGAATTTTTTAACGTTGATCAACAATATATTGATACTTAATGCGACGTTATAAAATGTAATATTTTCTTTCGGCGAATAAAGTCACTCCGGGTTGAAATTTTTACCCATATAGAGGAAAATAAGTCAAATTTACAATACCACACAAAAAATACTAAATGAGTTTTTTCTTCAATCTAAATAGGCTCTAATATATCTGATTAGAGATAACTTGAGAACAGAAGTGGAAAATCTTTGGATATCAACACTGAAATTTATTGACATTGATGTAAAAAAAATACATTTTTTCGAGAAAAATCCAAAAAGTGTCAATCCATGATAACTTTTTTCAACGTTTAAAAATTACCCATGTTTTAATAGTTTGTGAAGCATTAATATATTGTTGATAAACGTTCAAAATTTCATTCAATTCGGTTCTCTGGTTTCCGAAATATGACAGCTCAAAAATAAGTTGTCTAAACAATAGGGTTTTACCCGAACGGTTCTAACTTTGCGAAACATCGATCAATCCATCCCAAATTTGTGGGAGAAAAAAAGTTGCCTATCCCAAACATTTTGGCCATCCCCTGTATGTGAATCTATCGATCGGGCTTGATGAGTAGAACTAAAAAATAAATATGTGACGCCATTTTGAAATCCAAGATGGCGGACCATAATCCAAAATAGCAGCCACGGAATGCTAGTTTCAGCTATAATGCCATACACTATGGCTATCTATCGATCGGGCTCGAAGAGTAGTAGTCAAAAATCAATAGTCGACACCATTTCCAAATCCAACATGGCGGACCATAATCCAAGATGGCGACCATGGAATGGTGATTTTGGCTATGATACCATGCAATATGGTATCTATCGATCGAAGTTGCTAGTAGAAGTCAAAAATCCACATTTGACACCATTTTGAAATACAAGATGGCGAACCATACTCCAAGATGGCGGCCACGAAATGGTAGCTTGAGCTATGACACCATGCAATAGGGGTATCTATCGATCGGACTTGATGAGTAAAAGTGCAGAGAGTAGGGTAGCCGGTCAGGGTAGATAGTAGGGTAGAGGGTAGATAGGATAGAGGTTATGATAAGAGGGTAGTGTGGAGGATTAGGGTAGCAAGGTACCTTAAGAAGCTCCTTCCGGGATGTTTTTCAGACATTCCTCTCGAGAATCTTACCAAGATTCAAATTCCTTCAAAGAATCCTTTCGGGATTTCTGCTGTAACTCCTTAAGGCGAAACTGGAAGCATTTCCTCACTTTTTGGTTTTTTATATTTTCATTTTTATAATATTTTCAAAATCGGTTTTCGTGCACATGTAGAGTATGAATCAAGGTATCTTTTGAATTTTTTTTTGTAGTGGAAAATGTTTTTCGTTTTTTCAGAAACCATTTTTGAACAAAATTTCACAAAAAAATGGTTTCTTCCAAAATGGAAAACATTTTCCACCTCAAAAAAAATCAGAAGATACCTTGAAGCATACTCTACATGTGTACGAAAACCGATTTTGAAAATATTGCTTCGTTATTTAATAAAAAATCAAAGACCGAAAAAATGAGAAAATGCTTCCAGTTTCACCTTAAAGGATTCCTCCCGAAAAAATATAGACTTCTGCCGAAATTTGTTCAGGAAATCCTTGATTTCTTGGATCCTTCGTGCAGGAATTTCTGATGGGATTCCTTCAAAAATTCCTGCCGAGGTTTTTTTCAAGGATTTCTTAAATAATTGCTGAGTGTAGAATTAGCATCTAAGTTAAAATACACAAAAATAAAAACTAAAAAAAATTAAATAATTGCTTCCGGAATTTTTACTGTGGTTCTTTCCTGCACAGCTTCCAACCGATATTCCTCCCATTGTTCCTCTAAGGATTCCATCAAGTACCTATTCTCTACGTCTCTACGGGATTCCTTCTGAGATTTCTGCCGGGATTGCTTCAGAAAATCCTGAAAAAAATCTTTGAAAAATTCCAACCGACATTCCTTCAGGGATTTCTCCTGGTATTCTTTCAAAGATTCCTGTCGAAATATATTCACAGAATCCCAGTGGAATTCTATCAGTTATACGTGCTGAGGTTCCTGCTGGTAAGACTCTTCCCGGGATTTTTTTTTCAGAGATTCCTCTCGAGATTTCACTCGGGATTATCCCGGGATTCCTCCAGTAATTCTTCCTGGTAATTTTTTTTTCTGACATTCTTTCAGGGATTGCTGCCGAGCTTCCAGCTAGATTTCTTTCAGGATTTTACTAGATGAGGTCTAAAAAAATTTCTTTAAGAAATCGTCCCGGGATTTCTACCAGGATTCAGAAAATCTTGAAAAGATTCTTATAAGTGTTCTAGTTCTAGTTCAAGTGTTCTTCAGGGATTACTTCTGGAATGCCTTTAAGGATCCCCTCCGGTATTTTGTGAGGAATTCTCTTAGGGATGCCTTCAGAGAATTTTACGGGAATCTTTTAAATATTCGTGCCAGAATTCTTGCTTGGGTCCCTTTAAGAAATCTTTCCAGTTACTCAACATTTCTCCCGTGGTTTCCTTGAATTATTATTTCAAGATGTCCTTCCGTGATTTCTTTTAGAATCCCATCAGGGATTCTGTACGCGATTTAATTTGTGACTTTCAGGGATATCTCCCAGGATTTCAACATGGAAACGTCCTCCTGCGTAAGTTAGAGCTAATGAGAGATAGGCTTCTCGATGCATGAGAGAATAGGCTTTTTGGTGCACCTAAACATCATTAGTAAACAATGATGTCATCTGACAGTCATTTATTATTCTTCTTTTGTAGTTTTTTTCACTTATTATAGATGCATTGTATCTCTACGGATCAGAATACAACGATAGTAAAAAAAGTTGTGCTAAAATAGAGCTTGATAAAAATATCAGATGTTGAGGAACCACATTGAAGATTTTTTTTAAGTGCATCATAGACTTCCATTTTTTCGTGAAATTATGATTATTTTAATGGGACTTGACTGTTGTTAACAATTTTTATGAAGATTACAATTGTGAAACACCTTGGGCGTTAACAGATTAAATAGTGCTGATGCTAATGCGTGCTCAATGCTTCGACGCATTTTCGACCCAAACTTTGTAATAAAATTTAAAAAAAACTAGATGTTTGACAATACTTTAGAAAAAAGTAAATAAAATAGTATTGTTCTTTGATTGATTGAACAACCACAGCACTGTTCGGTCCTTCCTAGATAGTTAATATGAAATAAAACCAAGGTATCCTCTGCATCTTCATGGATGTCACAGGAAAGCAATGATGTTATCTTGGGTAGTAGGTTTAGATTTAGTATATTGCAAACTGCCACCTTAAATGAGCTGCTAATCACCCTCCGATGTACTTCGAACCCATCGAATAGTCGAGCTCACCTCGACCTGTAAGTTCAACTGACAAACATTCCAACGGCAAGTACCATCCTCATCGATAAACACTTATTGCAACTCAATAACTGGCATCTTCATCTTCACGCAGACGAAGTCTCGGTTCCTACCTCCACCGAGATGAACACCTTGACATTTTTGCACTTGGGGGTCGATCGTGAGGGAGGTATCATCATCATCTTCTTCGTCCGTGGTTTCCTACTGAAGGGAAGAAACTGCAACCAACTTCCAATGTGCAGTAACAGTCACCACCGGTACGGGTAGATGATGACGATGAAGTACTACGGCGGTGACGGAGCCTTTGGCAAGGTTAGCGACGATCACCGTTCGACCACTGACTGGCTGATGGTCATAATTTACGACCCTCATCACCACCGGACCGCAAATTTCGTTTTTCACAGACGAGAGTGATTGAGAGGATGCCCCGGCTAACAAGACCTACGGTATGCTATGCTGAAAATGAAACAACAGCAAAAAGGGCATTGAGTAATTCACCTGGTGGTACAACCTGGGATGTTTAACGCTAGAACTGTCGAAGATCAGATTGAAGTTTTCTCTTCATCTTATGAATGCTGTAATCGTAAGACGCAAGAAAGTTACAAAGTCGTCGACGATTGTTAGACGAAATTCAACACACAAGACAGATGGAAGATGTGGCAAATGAGCTGAGGTTCCTGCAGACAAAGCGTTGTTGATTAACATCACTAGGCCTCGCGCGCAAAGGTGATAATTCGAGAAATTCCTAAAGGTGGCCACTGGCCAGCTCAAAACAGGAAAGCAGAAAATTTTGGAATTCTTCGCTGATGATCGGATTCGTTGAATATGCAGTAGATTCGAACCGCATTAGGTACATACACAAACCACACCAAGAACCAGTTTCCAGAACAACATTTCCACTTTAGACATTCCTAGAAACATTGTGATTCACTTCAAAGCCTAGTCACAGCTAGGCCGATATCAGCTCCTCCTACACACAAAAACTCAGCATGACACGACACGGACGATCTTCCTTCGATGTTTCTACTTATCAAAACACCAACACAGCTTCATTACAGCAGCAAGAGGTATTCCACTGAATTTCTTAACTAAACATCCCCCTTAGAAGCCGCCGCTCTCACACACGCAACAGACAGACGATCGTTTGGTTTCGTTCGACGTTTTTTTTTCTTCCCTTAAAATTCAAAACTGTTTTGTTTTCTCCTAATCAAATCACAAACTCTGCGGCTTTCTTTTCACTGGCTGCGATTCGGAGTTACGGCTACGGCTCTCTCACTCTGTAGCAGCGTAGCGCGCGCACACTCAAACACAAAACACAAAACGATCATCGATCGGTTGATTGATTTTGAGGGTCGATCCACAATCCACACTGCATACTGCAGTCGTCGTCGTCGTCGTCCAGTTTGGTGCGTCGTCTTCGTTTTCGTCGTCGCCTCATTTCTTCCACTGTCGTCGCCGCAACCGTCTTCGAACGTTTGTTGATTTTCACTTGCAACACTTCACTGGCGTTGGAACACAGTAAAAAAGTGACATTACAACTGAAGTCACAGCGCAAATACAGTGCAAAAAATAACAGAAAAATCGAAATATAAAAGTTACGATTTGGCCGAGATTTGAACACTGGTCCACTAAGGGAGAGATCCGTGCGCGATCTCTCTAGGCCATGCCACACCACTTGTAATATCTATGAAAACAGTTTATATGTCAGTTTCTTAGAGTGATTTTTTTTTCTCGCATGTCGACAACAAAAACATAAAACACTAAATTTCTGCAGTCGGAGTGAGTTAACCCTTTGGAGCCGGATAGTTTTGCCTTCGCTGCCGTAACCTCGCTGGCCTCGAACACGTTTCTTATGCTCGGTTTCATCGCCGGGGTCATATTGACCCCTCCGGCTCCAAAGGGTTAAGTGACAGATGGGCATTTTTTTATTATTGTACAAATAGGGCCGAAGGGTCTCAGATTTTCATGAAACTTTTTCCACAGGCAGAACTCATGGATATACGAACAAAATAAATGAGAAAAATTCAGGGTCGCCTATTTTCCCGGAAAACTCAGGTGGAAAATGGAAATTATTTGTTTTCCCCTGACACTACTTACTTTGAAAAATCATAACTCAAGAACGAAACATCGTAAAAACAAAGTTTTTTTTAGAAAATGAAAGCAAATTTGCTCAGGTCTCAAAAACAAATATGAACTAGGCAAAATTTTCCAGTTGAGAAAATTTGTAAAGAAAAGCCGGAAAAACTATGTCCCGAATTCGTGAAAAATAAAAAAAAAATAAGAAGGTTACTTTATAAGCTGTGATTGCTGAAAATTTTGGAATGTACATTATTTTTGTTCCTGAGATATGGCCAATATTGTGAAAAAATACCATATAATATAGGCTTGACCTATATTCACAAAATTGGTCATAAGTCTGAAAAAAAAGTGCTTTCCAAAAATTTCAGCGATCAAAGCTCATAAAGTACCCTTCTCAAAAATTTTTTTTTGAAAATTTTCCACGAATTTGGGCATAGTTTTTTCGGCTTTTCTTTATGAATTATCTCAACAGTGGAAAATTTTAAGGAAAACTATTCCACTTCATATTTTTTTTTGAATTCATGAGAAAATTGCTTTCATTTTCATTAAAAAAAACTTTATTTCTTTGATGATTCGTTCTTGAGTTATGATTTTTCAAAAAAGGCTTATATGGCTCATTTGGACTTTTTTTAACAAAATTGGCCATAACTCAAAAACGAAAATAAAGTGCATTCCAAAAATTTCGTAGAAACAAAGTTTTTTTTAGAAAATGAAAACTAATTTTCTCAGGAATAAAAAAAAATGTGAACTGGGAAAAGTTTTCCACAAAATTTTCCACAGTTGGGAAAATTCGCAAAGAAAAGCCGGAAAAAACTGTGCCCAAACCCGTGAAAAATTTTCGAATAAAATATTTTTGAGCTTATAAGCTTTACTCGTTGAAATTTTTGAAATGCACTTTTTTTTTCGTTTTTGAGTTATGGCCAATTTTATGAAAATGACCATGTAAGCCTTTTTTATATGGTCATTTTCACAAAATTTGCCACAACTCAGGAACGACAATCAGGTGCATTCCAAAAATTTCAGCGATTAAAGCTTATGAAATTACCTTATCAAAAATATTTTTTTAGAAAATTTCCCACGAGTTCCGACATAGTTTTTCCGGTTTTTCATTATGAATTTTCTCAACGGTGGAAAATTTTGCGGAAAACTTTTTCCACTTCATATTTTTTTAATTTATGAGAAAATCTGCTTTCATTTTTATTAAAAATCTTTGCTTCTACGATGCTTCGTTCTTGAGTTATGATTTTTCAAAGAAAATTCTTTTATAGCACATTTGGACATTTTTTAACAATATTGGCCATAACTCAAAAACGAAAAATAGTGCATTCCAAAAATTTCAACGAGTAAAGCTTATAAAATAACCCTTTCAAAAATATTTTTTCGAAATTTTTTCACGAGTTCGGGCATAGTTTTTCCAGCTTTTCTTTACGAATTTTCTCAACTGTGGAAAATGTTGTTTTCCAGTTCATATTTTTTTTGATTCCTGAGAAAAAAAAATGCTTTCATTTCCTAAAAAAATAGTTTCTACGATGCTTCGTTCTTGAGTTATGATTTTTCAAAGTAAGTAGTGCCAGGAGAAAACAAAAAAATTCCACCTGAGTTTTCCGGGAAAATAGGCGACCCTGAATTTTTCTCAATTTTTTTTTGTTCATATATCCATGATCCCTGCCTGTGGAAAAAACTTCATGAAAATCTGAGACCCTTCGGCCCAAACCCGTCCGGAATATAAAAAAAATCCCCAGATGATAATTTAACGCTGAAACGTTTATACGCAATAGGAAAATTGTTGCAGTTGTCAGAAACTAAACTGTATCGTATTATTATATTTCCTTATATTGTTGAAAACATTAAAGACACAAGAAGACTCTTTAAAGCTTCATTCGCTTTCTTACTGAAGGAGGCTTTAATGGAATAGCAGCATAATTTTTTGAAGAGATTTCTAGAAATGACTCCCTTGTCAGAGTTCATGCATTTTTAAGGAAATTTCAGGACAATATATAGTGGATTATAAGAGAGCCTGCTTTGGCCAATCTCACATACAAAATCTTGATATTTATATATTTAAAATGAAAACTAATATAGCTTTTAACATAAACCCATGAAAGTATTTCTAAGGAAAACTATGAATAAAATTATTTTCTTTTTCTGAATAAATAAAATAATAAGAAAAGACCACACACTGCAAAGCTGTTATGTTACTTCATGATAGATCAGTATGATCGAAATTACACAGCAAACCAAAAGATAGAGATCGGTAGTTGTTGACCATTGGGCTGCATCTTATTTCTGAAAAGTTACTGAAACCTTTAATTTGTAAGCTCTTCTGCATCCAGATGACATAAACAGAGAAACCTCTGAGTTTGAGCCATAAATATTGAGATTTAGAGGTGACTCAAACTATTCAAAATCAAAGTTAAAATTTCGTGGTGCTTTTACTTTAGGTCAACTTTTTCAATTTTCAACCGATGTTCAAACTTTTTTATGAATCTTATTAAAATAGACTTGTGGAGCGTTATTTTTTTCTAAAGACACGCAAAATATGTATAAGGTTTTTTAAGATTTAATTTATTTTTTTTTCTTCATTCTACAAAAAATAGCATTAAACCCCGATAACTTTTCAATCTCTTGATCAATTTCAAATCTTTAACGTGCTTTTCAAGACAGTGTTTACAGAAGCACGCTAAAAGATTTTAAATTGATCAAGCGGTTAAAAGGTATCTACTAGACACTGAGACTTCCAAGCTTAGTCAATAATGTCGCAGGCCACATCCTTCAGGTCATCGGATGGAAAGGAGTGTTAGTGTAACATTTGTTGTGACTAAATACCAATTATACCCTAGAATCATTACAATTCTCGTAGGATTGAGTTTTTGCATTACAGCTTTTAAAATACATGATCTGGATTCACCTTTGTAAGCAATGTGATTCATGTAACGTCTACCTATTCGTATTTATTTCTATTTCGACTAAAACATGACTCCACAACAGACGAACCATTCAAACATTAAAACATTAAAATGTAAAAATAATCTAAATATTGTGAATAACGACTTTTTGCCGAAACTTATAGTAATGTTAGGCTCCCCTAATTTGATGAGTAAGTTCATAAAGAACTTGTTTAACTTTACGTGAGAAGGACAGCTCGGTATTCCCATATAATAACATGGAACAAGCTCACCAATTCAAGGAACCTATTCAAAGGGTGGACTCACCTATTAGATATACTTTTTGATAAAAGTCGTGAAACCTCGTAATTAACCAATTAAGAGATACGTTTGAGTTTGAGCTTGATTGACGGCCCGCAGTTGCTACTCCAGGATCGCCAGATCAGCTATTCTCACACAAGGAATCAATGACATAGTTGCTTGGGACTATCTAGAAAATTATATCAAGATATCATGTTGTGTTATGATGTTATAATATTTTTCAATAATTCATTGTGTTATAAACTAGACGCAGGATGATGTTAAAATAATTAAAATTGTAACTAAAACCACACTGGTTTTATCAATATGATAACCTATTTTGTTATAATTAAATCAAAATTATAACAGAATGTGATATAAATATTAGCTGCAGGATTTCCAGTTTCTATCAAAATGTGATAGAATTTTGTAACGTTATTGTCCAAATGACGAAGAATCAAAACTAAATTATATGACAATGAGTTGTCAAACAACATTTATAACATAATGTGTTATAATTGAGTTATAGTATTTCAAAATCACTAAGGATGTTTAACATGATTATTAGGGTGGCCCACACTTATATGAAAAACAAAAAAATCAAGAAATGCCAAGTCTTACCTCCTAAATCAGTTGTTTCGAACTCCCACAAGCTACGTTCAAAATTTGAGCAAAATCGATTGAGCCTAAGGGGGCGCTCAAAACGCTTGAAGTTTGTATGGGAAAACATGGCCAAATGTATGCAGAAATTTTAAGTTTTCGAATTTTGCCGCTAGGTGGCGCTGTAAGCGTTCAATAATCAAACCCTTTGGTATTATTGTAGGTGACTATATGCCTAATAACTTTGTCAAAGACCGCCAAGTAATCCGACGGCTGTGAAAAAAGTGAGGCAAAGTATTGAGATTTCATTATTGATATTATTCCTTTACATGTATTGGAAAAACAACAATAAAGTTTACCTAGGGTATAACTTTTTTCACAGACGTCGGATTACTTTGTGGTCTTCGACAAAGTTGTTTGGCATATAGTCACCTACAATAATACCAAAGGGTTCGATTATTGAACGCTTACAGCGCCACCTAGCGGCAAAATTCGAAAACTTAAAATTACTGCATACATTTGGCCATGTTTTCCCATACAATCTTCAAGCGTTTTGAGCGCCCCCTTAGGCTCAATCGATTTTGCTCAAATTTTAAACGTAGCTTCTGGAGTCCAAAACAACTGATTTTGGAAGTAAGACTTGACATTTTTTGAAATTTTTGTTTTTCATATAAGTGTGGGCCACCCTAATGATTATATCACAATGAGTTATAAATAACATGGTTTGTTATAATTATGTTATGTTTTTTTAGAACTTTCTAGCCGGGGCCTGCTGCGCAGGTTGCAGATCAATGTGAAGAAGGGGAGAGAAGTGATGGATTGCACTCGCTTGTTGTTGTTGAGATATGTTTGTTTTTGGCACAGGGTTCACGCATTAGTACATCGATGCCAGGTATAAAGTGATCGATTGTGTGAAGATTACTGTAAAGCGGCACTGTTCACTTGGCTGTATAACTTGTAGGCGTTATTTGATAGATTGACATTGTACTGTGATAAAAGGAAAGGAAGCACTTTTTTCCTGGTTCTAGCGCTGGCTAAGAACATACGAATATGTATGAGATGTATATGTAGAAGAGAGAGGAAGTAGATAGAAAAATGCAAAGCAGGAGGGAAGAAACGAGCCAAGGATTGAATCCAGGACCTTCTGCATATGAATCAGAAGCGATAGCCACTAGACTACCAAGCCCGTCATTGACAAATTGATGCATTTGTTATAAACAATCGCGTTCTGGTGGGATTCGAACCCACGAATTCGTATTCGCAAGAGCTGCGCTTTAACCAATCAAGCCACATAACAGGTTGAAATTCAGCGCAATAAAAGCCAAACTGAAATCGAACCAACATCACGGACACTCCTTTAATCACAATTTCATCTCTCTTTCGGGTTAGAAGTCAATTTTTAACACAATTGATTTCTGTTAGACATTCGGTGCCAGTAGGGTAATTCGCCAATTGTTGAACGGTTAGTACTGGCATTTTTGTTTTCGTTTGTTTTTCCGTGCATAATTCCACTTTAGTTGAAAAATATCCAGTGAACGTCTAGATCTACTCATTCCTTATACTGCCGATTGGATTTGTATTCCCTTAAATTCCATTTTCTAAGAGAAAATAGAACATTTGTATGGGAAGTCTGTAACCCAAATGTTGAACGCTTCCTTAAGCTTACTCATCCTAATGTTGGACGGTTCTCGCCAATTGTTGAACGGTTGAAGCTTTTTTCGGAATTGATGACGTATAACCCGACATAAACCTATCATTCACCTGTTTTTATTTTGGGCACCAAACCCAACATAGACCCAACAGTTATCCGATGTGGGTCCAACAGTGTTCCAACATTTGATAAAATTTGGTCCGACTTTGACCCGACATCCAATATTTTTTCACTCTGGCGGATTTTTTTTCCGGGTTTTTCGTGTTTTGCGTCCAGTTAGTCATTTGAGTGATGAATTGTCACTCAAATCAAATAAGGGAGCGTTCATAAAATACGTCACGCAATAATTGCCCAATTCAACCCCCTCCTTCTATGTCACACTTTTTGTATGGGACCTCTGATATTTTGTACGGGTTGTCACACTTTGCTGAACTCCTCTCCCCCCTCAAAGCGTGACGTAATTTATGGACGTTCCCAAGGAATCGCTTCCCATTTGAAGAGAGCTCTAGTGGACTGAAAACAAAACCAAATGCAAAAAATGGCTGATTTGACTAGAAGCGAAGAAAGGACTTCGAAAGCCCCTGAAATACCCCTGGAAACCCATGGGACCCAGTCAACTCCCTGGAATACCCCTGGAACGACCCTGAAATACTTTGAAAACCCGTGGATCGCTCCTGAAAAAGGTGAAGGGGAAAAAAATATCTGGCAGTCATAACATCGTAGGTTATGCTAGTGTTCAACAATTGGATCTTAGCTGCATAATGATAGTGTGATAAGAAAAATATTTTTTCAAATGAAATTACAATAAAAATGTTATTTTAATCAATGTTAAACTGTTAAGGACATCCTTCCAGTTATTGTAACTATGGTGTGACTTTGATGTGTGTGGTCGATTTGCCAGCAAAGCTTATTTCGTAAAATAAATTTCTTAAAATTAATCTTAAGAACTGTGCAGTTTTCGTGTCATCAGCGGTACAAAATTTTCAATCGATATTTTTGACGTAAAATATAATGTCATGACACACATGTATACGCATCTAGATCATACGTTTACGTTGATGGAAAATTACTTAAGTTCAATTTATAATAACATTATCAAAAACTGTTCAACATTTGGGTAGTGTTCAACAATTGGCGAATTACCCTATGATATGGAAACCTTTACAATTTATTTAAAAAAAACATATGTTTTAATTTTATTTCGGAACCCAGAAACTTTCTGATAAAACCCTACGCTAATGAAAAGCGCTGAAGTGGTTTTTAAAGTCTTAATGATTCCATATTCAATGGTTGGAAATAATCAAATTCAGAGGTTTTTTCAGGTTTTTCCCTAAATAACAGTTTTTTTTTTCATTTTCTATAAGTTCTTGTACTCTAGATATAAATATCACACGGATGAAAATACATATTATCTTTTGAGCACTTTAAGTATAACAAGAATTTACAGAATCTTAAAACAGATCCCCAATCTTAACCGTTTTGTTTAATCTTGAAATTTCTGGCATTCTGAATTCTTCAGAAATCACTTCAAAAAGTCAATATTTCTTAAGGTAGCTTGTCCAAGAATTTCCTTAAGACATTTCGTCCCGGAATTGGCTTTTCTTTCAGGATAATTGCTAGAAGCTATTTCAACAGTTTTATCATAAAAAAAGTTCTACCAGTTCAGAAATCCAATCAACACTTCCTCCAGAAACTCTACCAAAAATTTCAAAAGTTCTTGTTGTAACTCCGCAAAAAACATAGAAACAACAGAAATTTCTCTATGAAGGAATACATTCAAATACAAAAGTTGCTCGACAATTCTCCAGAATTTCAACAAACAATTCGTTTAGATACTTCGCCGATTTTTTTTGTCAAAAAAAATTCACGAATTCTGCCAAAACTCTCACATTTTTTCTTGACAAAAATGCTACAGAAAGCCAAGACTTTGCTAGAAGCCAAACATTGTGTGAGATGTTTGTAATTTTCAAGAATCCCCAAAAGAGCTTCTGGCTGAATGCTGGTGAGTCTTTTCAAGTATTTTAAGAAAAAAATCTAGAAATATATTCTTAAGGTTATTTGAAGAATCTATTTACAAAATTAAAAAAAAACGCTTTCAGCATTTTTGCCACAATTCTTTCAAAAGTTGGTAAACCATCTGAAACTATCTGTGAATTTCGTGAAAAAAAAATTGCGAAAATGTAACCAGAAATACACTCATATACTACTGCCAGGAACTACACCAGATTTTATTTGGTAACAATTTTAATAAAAACTTCAAGGATATCACAAGTTTACAAAATAAAACGAAAGTCGTGAACTTCTGTCAACGACCAAAATTTTTGAAGCAAAATTTAGTACTGATTTTGAAACCGACCTTCAAAAAATTTAAAGTAGGACAGTTTTTTAGTTTTAGCTCAATATCGAGTTTTGCAACTTTTCAAAATATGTAATTTACTAAAATTCAAATATATTGCGTTTTGTTCAACCAATTTTATTTTTTTTCCATAAATTAAAAGCTGAATACAATACCATTCGATCATCTGAATACAGGTTTTGCGTCAGATTGATGAAATTCAAGATACTGGCGAGTTTTAGGGACGGTCTTCTTAAATTTTAGCCAAATTCTCAATTTTTTTTGAAGAAATGTATTTTTTTTCAATAAGAAAAAAAAAACAACTTAAAAATTCTTTCTCGACGTTTATTTGACATATCATATGTAGGCGAGTTACAGTAAAAATTTCAGCTCAATTGGAGCATTGATTACGGAGAATGAGATGTTTGAAGTGAGCGACGTTGCTTAAAAATAGAACAAAAATCAATTTCAAATCATCAGCCTTGTATGGAAAGTCGAAAAAATTTCCGCTCTACTGTATTTTTTTTCTTTCGCATTTTCAAACTCAGGGCATGATTCTACACCAAAAATGATCATCAGCTTACCGAGTTCAAAAATGCTGTAAACTAGTGTTATTCCTCGCATTTTTTCAGAACTTTTTCGGGGGTATTTACAAAACTTCTACTGAATATACAATCAAATATTCTAGAAGTTGTACCACATATTTCACGAGAAATTCAAACAAAACTTTTTCAGAAATTTCGGTAAGATCTTCGAGGAAAATTTACTACCAAATTGCAAAAACAATCCATGTTTATTCAATTTTTCACCAATTTCTTCAAGAAGAGATTTTCAAAACTTTTCCAAAAGATCAGGTTAGCTATAACTATTTGTAGATTTCATTAAAAAAAAAACTTTAAAAAGACCATTGATATTTTTTTTAAATTTTTTATCTCAAATTACTTTTGTGCAACTTTTTTCACTGTGCACCACTGCTCGCACAGCGACGTTTCTCTCAAACTGACAATGTTCCGCGCGCGCGAACACACTAAATGGGACTAATTTGGTTTAACTTGATAATTCATAGCATCTTATCATCATCACCGCCGATTTCGACAATGAACCGAAGAAGCGATGATAGACGGCTCTTAGAGGCAACCCCTAGAGAGGGGTCCAACAGTGGTAGTGTTATCCGGCCCATAGCATGGGCACTTGATCTCCGACTAAAATTCATTTAGAGATTGAGTCGATCATCTGTGCCACCACAGTCAGTGGCACAGGTGGTAACTCCAATATTTGATCTTCGCTCGCGCAGCGCACAGGTTTCACTTGTTGCGTTTGTTGGTTGAACTTGATAGGGATCTCCACAGTTTGGCGATAGGAGATTTGGTACATTTAGGGAAAGTTAATCGATGCACGGATTGCGGTGAGATTGAGAGGGGTTATTTAGATTCATATTTTTCTTAGTTAAATTATTGTTTAAACTCTTCTCTTTAACCTTTGTAAATTTTAGCATTTGGGCTAATTCTTCACTTTTCTGGCATTGCGAAATAGCGCGATTTTCATCTTATTGTAAGCTTCCAACTACCACTAGTAGTTAACTGAGAGCTGTTGTTGCCAAAATTTCCCGTGGGAGATACCACAAGTGAATATGTAACTATTTAGTACTTTCAAGCATCT
Organism: Aedes albopictus; assembly: GCF_035046485.1. Lineage (NCBI taxonomy): Eukaryota > Metazoa > Arthropoda > Insecta > Diptera > Culicidae > Aedes > Aedes albopictus. Next base: position 150,213,882 of record NC_085138.1, on the reverse strand, counting down.
GAGTGAACCATTTGGGACACCTTCACCAAACTTTCGAAAGCGTTATCTAATCCACCAGCAAATCGAATTTTACTTTTAACCAAACGAACCCCAAACAAACGATCGATAATCAAAATAATAGCTCATCAACGCTAAGGAGTTCACATATGGTGGCGGCGAGCAGTCCATAATGTAATTCACTGTAATGGATACACCGGGTGTGGGCACTGTGCAGGGAATTCCCTGCCTGCATGGTGCAACCATCACGATTACAGCATACCCAGTTGACGTCACACACATACGGCTAGGTAGCTTATTGAAAGATTTCAATCCGTTCAGCCAAAAATCAAAAACGCTTCGACTTTGACGTACACTAATTGCCAACAGCAATCCTCCTCGATTTATTTGGGCCCATGCGAATCTAAACATCCCCACGCACCTGTAACAAAGCTCTTTGGCTGCAAGTTGATGCTTATCACTTACGCTCACGGATTTTCATTTTATTGGATGGTTAAGGTCTCCGTAATACAAATACTAAGCCTTAAACAGTTGCCCTCGCACGTAAAACATATCATTACTAGAGGCACTGAATCGATGACTGTAGCAAATGAGTGTCGATCGATAGCAAGTTCCAAATATGTAATTGGGATGTACAGTGAGTCTGCATATTGACAGTATCGATGTTTTTGCTTTTTCCGATTGGGTTCTATAAGGTATATATATTCCATGAGGGTGATAAGAAAATCGAAACTGGAAAAAAAATCCAGGAGGAACACCCAAAGAAACACCTGGAAACCTTTGGTGATAGAACACCTTAAAAAAACTCTTGAGATATTTTTGAAAAAAAAATCCATGAGAAAACACCCAATAAACGACGGGCTTGGTGGTCTAGTGGCTACCGCTTCTGATTCGTATGCAGAAGGTCATGGGTTCATCCTACTTTGTATCTTTCTATTCACTTCCTCTCTATCTCTCTCTCTCTCTCTCTCTTCTCTACATATACAACTCATGTATATTCATATGTTCATAGCCATCGCTAGAACCAGAAACGAATTAGAAAAAAGTCGTTTCCCTCCCTTCCAAATTCCACTCACAGCACAGTGTATATAACGCCTACAAGTAATGCAACCAAAACGTGCTGTGCCGCTTGACCTTATTCACCTCATTCACCACACAATCTATCACCTTACGAACACTATAAATAACCCCCTATCCATGGATCGCATCACCGACCCAACGGTGACTCCCAGGTCTCCCATCCTTTCCGTCTAACAAATACCCCAGCCCGTGCTGGATGTGGGGATGCAGAGGTGATCTCGGTCTTTAGTAGCAACAACCAGCACACTCTAACATTCCTTACCCTTCCCAACTGACTATAGGGATGTGGCCGGCGCCGGTATTGATCCAAAATGTATGAGCTGCTAGAATTGCACTTTGAGAATAAGTGGAGTGTCCCAGCCCTTATTCATTTGGATCTCAGTGCAATTGGTACCAGCTCAGATCAATAACGGAGTAGCAACCATTGACATGTATAGTCAGATTTGATCGTTGATTTGATTTCCTAGAATATTTCTGCAGAAATCTTTACAAGAATGTCTTTCAGCTTTTCCGTAAGAATCCATAGAAAAATCTGTGAAAGAATTTGTAGGAAAGAAATAAAGTAATCCTTGGAGAAATTTCTGGAAGACAAATGTCTTGAAAGAAAATCTAAAACAGTCTGTGGAAATCTTAGGAATCTCCTAAATAATCTTGTAGTATTTCTAAACCAACAATCCTTAGAAAAAAAATTAGAAAGCATCTGAAAATTTTTTTAAGGAGTTCTGACTTTCTGATACTCAATGTATCCGTAAATCATTTTCTAAAAAATCCATGGAGCATTTTTGAGAAAGTTCATGGAAGGCTTTTCTAGATGAATGTTTTGATTTTTTTTGGGTAAATCTTCATGAAAAAAATAAGACAATCATTGATGAATTTCTGGAACAATCCATGCAAGATTTTTTGAAAGATACATATTCTTGAAATATTTTCTAAAGGAATCCATGCAACATTTTTGGAAGCTATGTCCGTGCAAGACTTTCTTAAATAGTTCTTGGAGAAATTTCTGGAGGGCATCCTTTTAGAGTGTAGGGATCCCAAGTAGATTTTGTGAAAGAATTTCTGACTGAAATTCTTTAGGATTTTCTGGATTTTTGTAAAGTAAATCCACGAGGAGGCCTGCAGGATTTTTTAAATCAATACTATGATGAATACAGGACTATGAAAGAATTATCTTAAAATCTGTGGAAGTTTTGGAAAAATGTGTAAATAAATTTCTGGAGGAAAATCAGGAAATCTTTCTGAAGAAATCATTAGTTGTGTTTATAATAAAAGTCATGAGATTTTCTTTAAAAATCGCTAGAAAAAATTGTGAAGGAATCCCTAGGGGAGTTTCTATAGGAATACATGCAGAAAATTCCCGAATGGATCTCAAATTTTTTTTTTGAAGTCCCTGGAGGGATTTCTAAAGAAATTCCAGGAAGATTTTCTGACAAAAAAATCAGATTTAAAAAACAAACAATTTCTAAAGAAAACCCAGGAGAAACTTTTGAAATAAATCCTTGGAAGATCATTTGAGAGAATGCTTAAAGTAATTTCGAATAAAAAATCTAGAAAAGTCACAAAAAAAGAGTGAGTCTCTGAACGATTTTCTGAAGAAATCTCTGGACAAATTCCTGGAGAAAATGGAAGTTGCTGTGGGAATTCCTGGTGAAATCTTTGGATGAATTTCCAAAGTACAAATTTTGAAGGAACTTTTGTAACATTTTCAGTTAAATTCTGGAATTGCTTCGGAAGGCATCGTTGAATATTTTATTAAAGGAATTTCTGGAGATATTTATAAAGAATTTTGAAAAAAGTTTCTGCAGGAATCTCTGAACGAATTTTTGAAAGAATCCCTGGAGGAATTTTAGTTTAAATTTATGGATATATTTCTACAAAAAATGGAAGAATTTTAGAAGAAAATCATGCAAGATATTTTGAAAGAATTTTTTGTGAAATTTTTGGAATATGAGAAATTTCTAAACAAATCCCTGAAGAAAATTTCCCGAATGAATCCATGGAAGATTTTTTCAAAGAATCTGCGAGGGAATTTTTGACCGAATGCTCGGAAAAATTTCCGAAATATTTTTTTTTGGAAAGATTTTTTAGATGAATTTTTGAAGAAAATTTTGGTTAGATTCTTTGAGGAATCTCCAACAACAGATTTTACAAATGAATGCCTAGAGAAATTTCTGAATAAATATCCAGAGAAATTTCTGAAGTAATCCCTGGGCGAATTTCTCAAACAATCTCTGAAATGATTTTAAAAAATCATGGAGGAATTGGTGAAGCAATTTATGCCAGATTCCGTATAAAAGAATTCTTTGTGACACTTCTGGATTCCTCCACATGGAACATTTTTGAAATAATACTTCACATCCCTGATTCTGTGACCCCTTCAGAAACACTTCCAGTAATTCCATTGGCGTATTTAAAGAATACATCAACAAATTTCTTCAGAAAATCCTCTAGGAAGTCCTTGATTAATACCTGCTGAGATTACCCTTAAATGTTTCCTCCTCCAGTAGTATTTTCAGAGATTAATTTAGAAATAGATAGAGAGATGTCTTTATCTCCACGATTTGTTTCAGTGATTTCTCCAGGTGGTTCGTAATTTACTGCAGGAATTTATTCAGAATTCCCTCAATGGGTTACTTGGGGGTTTTACTAGAGTAACTTTCGAGTATTTTAGTTGTTTTAGGATTTTCCAGGTCTTTCAACTTCTTGAGAGACTCTTAACAAAATTCCTTCATATTATTTTTATGTAATTTATTCTGGAATTTGTTTTTATTTCCTCAAGCATTATTTTAGAAATTTGGTCAAAGGATTCAAAAATAGAAAATATACCGAAAAAAAAACATGAGTGCCACTATGAATCATTCTTTCTAAAAAAAATATAAGAAAACATCTTTTAAAGGATTCTCGAAAAACTTGAGTATATTTCCGGAGTAACCTGCTGAGTTGTTACAAAAAATATTATAGGAACTTTCAACCGATTTTTTGAAAATATTTCAGAAGCATTCTCCTACGACAACTCTGTAGGGAATTCCCAAAGGAATACGCCGAGAAATTGCAGAGGAAATCTCTGGAACGATTTCCGAGAAATTATTGAAAAAATACCACTAGATAAAGTGTGCCAATTATGGTTGGCGTAGTCATTAGAGTGGGTGTTGAGGGCAGAGAATAAAAGATGTGTTTTTCAAGTGATTATTCAATGCTTTAGTATAAGAAATATTTGTTTTGCATTTCACAGCTGAACTATTAGATCTATTACTTCATCTTCTTGTCGCATTTCTACCGATACACAGACTTCTCGCAGCTTTTAGTAATTGTGTATTACAGATGGCAGTAGATGGCAATAATGGAAGTAGAACCGGTTTGTGCTAGTTTCTGGAGGTATCAGTAGGTCGGCTCAAGAGGCACGTTCTTCTCCATTTGGGAAATTTATGCCACAACCGGTTTGTGCAAGTTTCTGGAGGGGTCTCTTCAGGGATTCTGGAAGCAATCACAAGAGAAATTCCTAAAGCAATACCAAGAGATATTTCTGTAGGAATACCAAGATGAAATCCTGGAAGAATCCCAAAAGAAACCCCCTGGAAATTCATAGCCCTTTAGGGAAATATATAAAGAATTCCTGTATAGATTGTTTGGAAAATTCTAAAGAAATAACTGAATGTATCTATACATTTTTTTTAATCCTAAGAGGGATCCCCGGAGAAACCCTTGTATGAATCTCCGGAAGAATTTCTGAAAAAATCCCAGTAGAAATACTGGAAGGAATCCTAAGAGAAGTTCCTGAAAGAATCACTATGGATATCCCTAGATAATTGTCTGAATAAATCCACGGAGTATTTCTAGGACGAGTTATTGGAGAAACCCCAATATGATTTTTTTTGACACATCCCCAGGAAAAAATCCTGGGAAAAGTCCTGCAGGCATACCAGAGGTATCACAAGATATAAGCCTGGAACCATTTTCAGGCAAATATCTAAAAAGATTCTTATACGAATCTTCGGAAGAATCCCTGGATGATGTCCCGAAGGAATTCCTCAACCTTCCAGGACGCGCGCCATCAAGCAACCAAAACTGCACCGCGTTGGCGCTGCATACGACGAGCGAGGTTTTACTGAAGCGCTAAAGAATCCACGAAGAAATTTTTGGAGGAATCGCAACAAGAACTTCTGAAGAAATCTCTACACGAAGTGCTCAACAGTTATGAGAAGAAATTTTTAAAGACATCTCAAGAGAAATTTATGGTGGAATTTCTGGAAAAGAAAGAAACCTCTGGAGGAAATTGTGTAGAAAGCTACAAAAACTTTGAAAACTTTGGAAGCATTCCCAGCAATTTTTCCTGGAGGAATCCCTGGAGACATCTCAGGAAAGAAGAAGCAAATTTTGCATTTTTCCATTTTGTAAATACTTTCAAAGTTGTAGCTGTTTGAACGTGGAAACAAAACGGACTGGGTGCCACTTAACTCAACTAAGGCTACTGGACCTGCTTGAATAGTAAAAGATGTTATTATGTATATTGAAGATCGTCCGAATTATTTTGGCGTCTATTCCTTGACATCTATAGCTATTGTAGTAGTTATATTCGCTATAAACTATGACATCACGTATCCGACTCTTATCAATGATTCCCTTGGAATTCTATGAATCATTCGAAATTTATTTTAGGATATTCCAGACCAACCACACTACTCCGAAGAGTAGAACTTCAGGTCTACACCCGTAACAGTGGTCATATCCATTTTCCTAGAAGAATAATAGCATAAGCTTCTGAATCTCTGAAGAAATCACTGTTAGGATTCTAGAAGGAATTCCTGGAAAAATCCACGGAGGAATTTCTGTGGAAATATTTGGAGCAAATCCTGGAAGAAAATCCCAGCACAGATGGCTTCAAATGAATTCCAGGAAAAATTCCAGTATGAGTTTCTAGACGGGCCTCAGCAGGAGTTCCTGAAGCAATATCAAGAAATATTTCTGTAGGAATACCAAGATGAAACCCAGTAGCAATCCCAAGAGGAACCCCTGGATAATTCATAGAGAATTCCTGGATGAATTGTTTGATAACTCCAAGAGATATATTTGAATGCATTTAATGTTTTGTTTGGTTTGAAATCCCAAGACAGGTCCCCGGAGAAATCTTTATATGAATCCCCGGAAGAATTTTTGGAAAATTTTCTGCACAAATTCCTGAAGGAACCCTGGAAGTATTCCTTGGAATATCCCTACATAAATTCTAGAAAAATCCACGGAGTTATTCAGGGAGGAATTATTGGAGAAAGCCCTAAATAAATTTTATGACACATAGGGGAACTTACGTATTTTAGGCAGTTCTGTACTTTTCATCTTGGGGGGTTTTTGAAACCTGCAGGCCTCAAATCCTTCCCAACCACGCTTAGTTATATGCCAAAATTTCAGGCAATTAGACCCATAAAAACCCCCCATGACGAAGAGAACAAACCTGCCGAAAATACCCATCGTCACCCTACATATTTACAAGAAATTTCTGAAAAAAGCCCTGCAGGAATACGAGCAAGAATTCCTGAAGTAAATTTCTGAAGGCATCACAAAATGAATGCCTGGAAACATGTTCAGGTAAATATCTGAAGGGATTCTTATACATTTCTCCGAGAGAATCCCTGGGGAAAGTCTCGGAGAAGTTCCTTAAGGAATCCCTGAAGAAACTGTTGGAAGATTCACAGAACTTTCCGAGAAATCTCACTACGAATTGAACAAGGCTTATGAATAGAGAAATTCTTGGAGAAAACCCAAGAGGAATCTGGTGGAATCTATTTAAAAAAAAACCTAAAGAAACCTCTAGGGGAAGTTTTGGAGAAATGCCTGGATACATCTCTGGAAAAAAGATACAAATTTAGCATTTTTTTTCCATATAAAACACTGTAGCCACGCGTATACGAGATATTCTATGCTCTTCAAATCATCCGAAACCACAGTCATAACAGTCTATTAGATCAACCAAGGTATCGGTAGTATCTTTAGCTGTTCTATTTATCAGGTTAGGCTCTGTGGGGTTATACGCAGTACAACCGATTTAATTTCCAACAAATTAAATATTCAAAGTTCTCTAAATCATTCTGGAGATTAGGTCACATGATCTTCCACAGTAACCAGGACTTATTATACCCAATCAAATTCTACAAATCCAGATGAAAAATGTAGGACATGCAAGGTTCATCTACAGCATATGAAAGCATGAAAGATTTTTCTAAGAATTCTTCAAAAGTTCTTTTAGCCATTTCTCCTAGAATTTCTTCTGATACGTATCCTGCAGTTCAATGATTTTTAAAGGCTATTCGGGTCCGCATGAAGTTGATCATCAATATTAACTTCTTTTCTCGATCAGCCTAGAAAGCTGTGTAGTGCCGGTAGCGGTTGTCACAATTGGCTAAGAATAACACTACGGACTGCCTGTTCCGGAGGTAAGAGTCCATTAAACAGGTGACCCCTAATGCATGATGTGATGCGGCTATATGCCTACCGTGCCTAGGAATGAATGATTAGGTGGTCTAATAAAATCCTAACCGCTTAACGGAGCCTGTGGAGTACTAGGGCGCCCTCCACAGAATTCTGCCCTTACTGCGCTAACCGGAGCAATGATGCAGTTGACCTTGTGTTTCTCCGAGATAATCTGCTATCCTTCGTAAGCCTCAACTGCGATGTTCAATAAGGGTGAGATTATTAGTATGTTGTTTATTAGCTTTAATTATAACCAATATGGCTCTTCGCATTATGCGTTCTTCACAGTGTCTTCTGTGTATCTTCGTCTCTGGCGTTCTTCAATCGATACCGAATTGGTTTTTATCGCTGCTCTTTTTTCCTGTGTTTTGATTGTAAGAGTTTGATCGTGCCTAGTTTGGGTAGTGGCTATGGTTATGACAGCTCAGATAAATCTTCAGCATAAAAGAACAGCTTTGGTCCAAGAACCTTACTTTCGTAAGGGGGATTTCTATGTAGAAGTAATGCTTTAATTAACACCTATATAGCTTCGCATTTTGCGTTTGACCCGATGTTTGCTACTTTCAGTAAAATTGAAATGGCTATCTCGCGTGTCATGCCTCGAGCCCCAAAATGTTTCAATAAAACTGCTTCTTTGCAGCCTTGCTATTCCCAAATCTTGGTGGAATTATACTGTCAAGTTTATTCCGTAAGTATATAATGCATCGTATGAAGTTCAGACTTACAAATTTGACCTCTTTCTTCTGAAATGATTAGAACGCTTTGTCATTTCCCTCTTCCTCAGGTAAATGATGGATAGGCTCGTATTCATGGCGATGGCACAAATTTCCCAAATGGAGGAGAACGAGCCTCTGGAGCCGACCTACTGATACCTGAACCTGCAGTTCAATGATTTTTCCAAGAATTTCTTCTGGAATTCTTCTAGACATCTCTGCTCCAGAGTCCTCCAGAAGATTCTTCTGAGATACTGAAAGGATTTCTTTCTGTAGTTTCTCCTGGAGTTCCTTCAGTTTTTTCCCTTCTGAGAGCAGACGATTTGTCTGAAACACCTCAAGAAGCTCTCTCTCTGGGATTTCAAGTGTTTCTGGAATTATTTTAGGAGTTCTATCAAAAATACATCCAGATATTTCTTTTACGACCTCTTCAAAAGGTCTTTCCCCTAATCTTCCAAGCTTTTCATCTTGGAGGATCAATCAAGGAGTTTATTCTGGGACATTCTTCTACACCTGAAGATCCATCTGAAATTGGTATCGTTTGGAATACGTTTTAATCTTGGTTCTGATATTTTTATCAGGAATTCCTCATTAGGGATATTTTTTTCCGGTGATTTTTCAAAAGTACTATTCTGATATTTCTCAATGAAAAATCTTTGGAATATCTCAATAGTTTTACAATACCTTCACACATTTTGCGTGAAGGGATTCCTCCAAAAGTCCTGGAGATTTCTTTTTTTTTTCACAAGGAGATCGTTTTGAGCTTTCTACTTGATCTTTGTCTGGAATTTCAGGAATCGCAGAACTTAATTCTAGGATTCCTCCAGTAGGTCTTAAATTTAATATTTTATTTTGGTTAAGAGAATCGTCTTGAATATATTTTAGAACAAATAGACACAAGTCTTGATTGATTGGGAAGAATGAATGCTCAAAATTTAAGTACTTTTTGGAGGACCTAGAATATCTGCAATACGCAATCTGCAACAGCAAAAGTTACGTTGACTCAGAAGATTTACTTGGTTATGTTTTGGTATCACAGAACATATTTCAAATGTTTGTTGATCTGGTAGATCATGTAATCTAATTTCGAGACAATTTGGAGTGTCCTCAATATCTTATGTAAGTACGTTAGAATCGGTAAAAATATTCACAGGATAGACCGAAGGATCAAAAACAATTATGTCACCTCGTTATTTTGAGATAACACATCGTTATTCATTTGGGTAACAGGGTACATTTATGTGTTTAGTTGTAATTTGCAATGTTCTATTTAGCTTTTCACCTAAAAATCATAGTATGGCCATTTTTTTCGAAACACTGCGCTACTGTTGTTTCTTCTGCCGTGGCATTTCCCCCCGAACACTGGCCCTCTAATTTCCAATTCAATTTGTTTCGTTTTCTTCTATCAGCATCGTCGTCGCCGTCGACGTTGATTGCACCAGTTATGCGCACACCGAACCGCGCCGCGCGATTATTGTGTTCAATTTTCAAATGAGTGAGTCGCACTACTCTGCTTTTTTTCTTCGCATCATTTTCTTCTTGTTTTGCTTCTTCGTCAATGAAGATGAATGCATCTCGTCGTTGTTGTTGCTGTTACTGTTGGCTAGAGTTGATTCAATTGATATTCATCCTAATTCGATCAATCTGCAAGTGAAACAACAGCACGCAAACGATCGAAACGGATAGGCTGACAATGACGGCGACGACGAAGACGACTCCCACTGATTTGCATTAGCTCCGACGATCTTCTAAATAATGGTGTGGTGCGTTATTAGATCGGTTCTTCTGTTCTGTTCTCAATCCAAACGCAGGCATGTTGTTCTCGATATGATGAGATGCATAAGTATGGGCGAGAGCACGCTCGGGGCTTAGTCGTAGCCACTAATCGACACACTCGAACACAACAAATCACACACTGAAATAAATTACCGGTTTTCTATGTTGAGAATTTAGTAAAAAACGTCGTTTCTATAGTTCCACTGATTTTGAATAAATTTCACCAAAGGATTATTTTACCAAAATCTCCACACCGATTCCAATGATTTATTTCAAGTGTACACACATATCGTTTATTCAGAATTGCAAATTGCTTCCCGCACCTTGATCCGGGCAAATTATTTCCCGATTGCGGTCATCACTTTTGCTGCTGTTTTAATCATCGATAGCAATTTAGCAGCCAGCTGTAGGCACTTGATCACCAGCAAATTCCGCGCGCCAACCCGGAGATCGAGTTATCATTGAGAGACAATCCAGCCCAGCGTGCAACAAGAGGGCGTATCAACCACGCAAACCGCGCGAATGTGACTCACTATGACGCGGACGCCGTGTAATACGAAATCGAGAAAACTGTCAACGACGACACTTTTTAGCTGCACTGAACGATAACAACCGACCGGACCGAACGCGCCAAGCTCTGCAACGACGAACTGTTAACGAAGTACTAAATCACATTTATCCGAGGCGTCTTCCAAAAGCCCCCCTGAGCATGCTGCCACGCCGGTTGGTCGGTGCTCTGGAGTTGGAGCTGGAAGTTTGCTCTCACCGATGGCTGCTGTTGCATGTGCGGTGATGATCCATGTGCGCGCCACCGCCGTCGTAGCCGACGTCGTTGTCCTCATGGGTGAACGCGAAGATCTCACCGACGTCGTTGTCGCCGTCGTCGGTGGTGATTTCGAATGAAAACAAGTCAGGCCAGCCAGCCCCAAGCATGGAGGTAATCCAAAACAAAGAGCGAAAGAGAGTGGGACGCGACGCGACTCGAAAAGATGTGCACACCCAACGCTACTCCGACGCCTTGATTGTGTCCCAAACAACGGCACTAGCTTCTTCTTCTTCTTCTTCTTATTTCTGGCGAGCCGACACCGTTCGGCATCAGCTCTAGTTTAACGTCCGCCTATTTCTGGTACTAAGCCTAAACACGGACGGTCAGGGAGACATCCACACACACCTGACACCCTACATATCGAACCCATCAACACATGGGCCGGGACCTACGGCTTTACTTCCTATCCGAGGGAAGGCGTGATCAGATATTTTTGTCTCAGAAATACCGACGGCGTCGACTAGGATTGAACCTAGACCGACTGGGGTGAGCCGATACGGCACTAGCTCAGCAGCAGGTCGGCTCAACTCAGCTCACACAGCTGTTAGCAAGTACAGAGGTTGTCCGTTTTTACCTATGAACTAGCCAAATGTGGTGGCGAAAATAGTTATTTAACCCTTTCGGGACAACTTGTTTCTACACATAGGGTTCTTATCTAATTCTCGTCTAACACCGACCAAAAATGATCGAGTTTATTCTTGCACCTCCCCTGATGCCTCATGGCCAATTTAGTAGGTAACAAATATCCAATTATAAAATAGCTTCCATATCACGTGAAAAAATATTGTGAAAGAACTACAAATTCCTAAAAATAATAAGATTGAATAGGGTCTTGTACCATTTGGGCAGGTGTACCTATTTCGGGCACTTGTCGCTATAACTAAGTCAATTTCAAACCGATTGATTTGAAATTTTGTAAAGTTAGACACGTGCAGTATCTAACTCTCTACAAAAATTCAAATCAATCGGTTTGAAATTGACTTAGTTATAGCGACAAGTGCCCGAAATAGGTACACCTGCCGAAATGTTACAAGACCCTAATTGTCCCTCGGATTCTATTTCCGTCTAGTCCACGTTTATTTCGGGCACAACCTGAATTCAATTCCTGGCACACATTCTACGTGACACTATGGTATATAGGATGATCAAAAATTATGATTTGACCGTAGATGCTTATTTCAAAAGTCAGTCAAATTCTTCGCATTCCAAATAAAATCATGTGTTCAAAGTACGATTGAACACAGAGCTTTTAAATTGACAGACGACGAATTTCGCGCCAACTCGACCAGTGGTTGGCAACACCCTCTCAGAATCGAATGAAACTTGGTGGGCATAAAGACTAGGTTTTTATAAGCAATTTTGCATACTTAAATTTTCGAAAATTTTCAAGAGTAACATTTGAAGAGGGCCTAACTTTTTTTCGAAGAATTTTTTAAAATCGATGTAACTCAAAAATGACAAGACCTATAGAAAAGTGTTGTATGGGGGACTTTTAGAGAATTGTCCAAGCTTTCATGAAAAAATATTTTAAAAATTCTTAATACATTTTTACAAGCTAAAATATATATTTTTAAAATTCAAAGTCAATTTACAGAAAATGCCCACTTTTTTATGTTTTGAAATTTTTTTCCAAGAAAGTCAATATTGTTGCCTAGCTTTCCTCCATACATCACAAGATGGGCACTTTTAAGGAAAAAAAGTTTTTCTAACAAAAACTTCTTCATGTTATTTTTTAGCGTGTTGCGCATTAACTCGTACAGGATGTATCAAGAATCCTTATACCCATTTAATAACACTCAATGGGCATTACAACTTTGTTTAATTGGGTGCCTTCTTTTTCTTGGCGTTACATCCCAACTGGAATAGAACCTGTTTCTCAGCTTGTTTTGATATCTGAATGCTTAAAACAGCATTCTGTTTGCTGAAATTGTATTATTGTGTGCCTAGAACCAGTGAACTAACATCATTATTAGAAGCGAATGATAAAGAATCGGTTTTATTTCAACAATGGCTAACCACTGATCGATGCAATTTGGAAACTAATACTAAGACTATAGACGAGTTTGTTCCGTATTTTGTAGAAAAAGTTGATAAGCTTATAACTCATGATTTCATTTATAAAGAACAATCCTCATTTTTGCGGGATAAAAAAGAATCTCTTAAACAGGGTGAAGTATTAACAATTTGTGACTTTTCAGAAAATTATTCATTTATCATTCAAAATTCAGCTCAAGGTTACCATTGGAATAATTCTCAAGCTACCATTCACCCCTTTGAAGTGTACTACAGAAAAGAAAATAAGTTGGAAAACTTGAGCTTTATAATAATATCTGAAGTACTTACACACGATACAACAGCAGTTCAGTTATTTATATCAAAACTGCTGGATTTCATTAAACAATCGATTGATTTCTCAAAAATTACTTTCATGTCAGATGGAGCAGCAGCTCATTATAAGAACAAAAAAAAAAATGCCAGTTTGTGCAGTTTTCGGTCCAATTATGGATTGGAAGCAGAATGGCACTTCTTCGCAACTTCACATGGCAAATGTCCATGTGACGCTGTTGGAGGTACTCTCAAGCGAATGTCGAAGTCGAAAGTCTTGCTCGAGATTATGGAAACACAATCACAACTCCTCGAGAACTGTATGACTGGGCAGTTAAACAGTCAGATATACATATAACAAAATTGAATTTCTGCTTTATTTCAAATGAACAATATGCAAAAATGACGGATGAACTTGAAGAACTATACACATACAGTCACGTAAAAACAATACCCGGTACACACCTGGTACACAAAAATACAGTCACGTAAAAACAATACCTGGTACACAAAAATTTCATTCATTTGTGCCAATTTCTGAAAATCAAATTGAAGCGAAAAAGTTTCGAATTCAAAAGATAATCCAAAAAAGTTTACTTTGTTTCAGATAGACTAAAGATCTAATATTAAAAAAACGTTACAATAGAATGTATAAAAGAAGGATGTATATATTGTAGAAAAGAAAATAATTGAATACACATATACATATGTACATATTTCATCAATACACAAGCGTTTTCATTGATATACAACCCTAAAAGCAAATTTGTCTTGAGCCCTTTTCAATATCAAGCACGTTTTCAATGTCAAGCACGTTAAGATATTAAAAAAGTAGTTGAGCACATTAAGTTTTAATGGATTGTCATTAGGATTCTGGATACATTACTGTACGAGTTAATGCACAACACGAAAAAAAAAAATAAAATGAAAAAGTTTTTTTTTGGAAAAAAAAAAATTCCTTAAAAGTGCCCATCTTGTGATGTATGGAGGAAAGTTAGGCAACTATATTATCTTTCTTGGGAAAAAAAATCAAAACATAAAAAAGTGGGCTTTTTCTGTAAATTGACTTTTAATTTTGAAAAGATATTTTTTAGCGTGTAAACATTTTTTTATATTTTTTAAATATGTTTTCTTGAAAGCTTGGACAATTCCCTAAAAGTCCCCCATACATCACTTTTTTGTACAACTTATCATATTCGAGTTATATTTTTTGTGAAAAAACGGCTAATGCGCAACACGCTAAAAAAATTAACATGAAAAAGTTTTTGTTAGAAAAACTTTTTTTCCTTAAAAGTGCCCATCTTGTGATGTATGGAGGAAAGCTAGGCAACAATATTGACTTTCTTGGAAAAAAAATTCAAAACATAAAAAAGTGGGCATTTTCTGTAAATTGACTTTGAATTTTAAAAATATATTTTTTAGCTTGTAAAAATGTATTTAGAATTTTTAAAATATTTTTTCATGAAAGCTTGGACAATTCTCCAAATGTCACCCATACATCACATTTTTGTACATCTTATCATATTCGAGTTATTTTTTGTGAAAAAAAAAACGGTTAAAGAACTTTGACTCTTTTTAAATGTTAGTCTAGGTTAATTTAGAAAAAAACAAAATACGCAAAGTTGCTTGAAAAGGTAAAGTCTTGAAACCTACAAAATTTCATAACATTCTGAGGGGGTGCTGCCAACCCCGAAGACGAGTTGGTGCGAAATTCGTCAGACCTATCTTCGGAATAATGACCAAAATATTTCAATTTTTATTTTTACCCACTAGTTCATAATTCACCATCACAGTGCAACCAAGAAATCTTTCTCAGTGGTTGTGAAATACGATGTTTCATATGTAGACAATCCACTCACACATTTGCTTGCATCCTCACTAGCCGAAGACAACTTGTTGTTTACATTTTATCGACGGCGGAAAAATGATTTATTTGACTAATTGAACAGCTTTTGCTGCATTCTGCAGCAGTGAAATCGAACTTTGAAGTGCCATAGAGCTTTTGTGGGGTGTGAATTAAGGGTTTCAAGTGAATCTGGCGAAGTGAATATTGAACGGTGATGAGGAACAATTCAGTTAGCTGCTGCTTTGATGCCCTTCGTCGTACGCAAAACGAGAAAAACTTTCAACTCGCAAGAGAGGTGTAACTAAAAAGTAAAATTTCGATTTTTATTATTATAGGAGCTGGATATTGATAGTCTACATCTGTTTGCTTCCATCTGGTAAGCCACTGGCAAAGTAAGTTGGAATATGTGTAATGATTGGCTATTTTTTGTCTGATAGGACGGAAAATAGAGCTTGTGACGAAGTAGATTTCTATCCTATTTTGGGAACAAAGTTATGTGTTTTCAATGGTATACAGTCAGGTTTTTTTTACGCGGGGATACGTACCACGTAAAAAAACTCAGTTCAAAATTCAAAAAAAAACGCGTGAAAAAATGTCTCACCATTTTTCAACGAATCATGCAAAAATAAGACGATGATTTTTTTTTGTATGGAATTTCATTCACGCGGCCGCATAAATGAAAACCGCGTAAAAATAGACCAGACTGTACATGATAATACTTCAAGTAAACTGAAATACTATGTAAAATAATTTTACAAGGTATTCTAGGATATCCAAACTGTCCTGAAGTTATAATACTGGGAGATTCAATGAATTTTTAACATTCTTTTTAGCAGAACATGTGAGTCATGAAAGCTATCTTTTAATAGTCTCGAAATTAAATT
The DNA here is from genome assembly GCF_035046485.1 of Aedes albopictus. Lineage (NCBI taxonomy): Eukaryota > Metazoa > Arthropoda > Insecta > Diptera > Culicidae > Aedes > Aedes albopictus. The sequence goes on along the minus strand of NC_085138.1, from coordinate 150,197,973 downwards.
ACATGCTTTTCCAGAGTGTCCATTTCCCGGCCATTTTCCTTGTCCCGGGACTCGGGATAAATACTGAGGCATATCCCGGGAAATCCCGGGTTTTATAAAATATTCAAAAAATACAGATTCTAGTGAAAATTTGGAAAAATTTCAATCAAATTACATATGTTAGTTGTTGTCTATCCATTGAGTTGAATATGGAGGGTAATTACCCAAGTCACTCATGAAAACAGATTCGTCAGCTTCGCACATCCGAGAAATTATAGAAATTCTAATTTAGATTTCAATGTACTGCTGGTGAGTCAACTGCACTTTTTTGAGGAATTGCGGATGAATTCTGGATGGGATTGGGTTTACTGAGGAAAGTCCTGGAGAAAACCTGGAATTCTTCCAGAAGGTCTGCCGATTCTTCTTGGATTCCTCCGGAAGTTGATCTCTCAGATGTTCCTGATTTAAATTCTCCAGGAGTTTATTCGGAATTTCTCATGAAATTTCTCCAATTGTTCCGTGAGAAAATTTTCCATGAGTTTTTGTTTTGCAAATTCGCTTTACTTACCTTACCGGTCAGGCTAAGGCCGGGGTGGCCTCTGCTGTACATAGTAGCCGCCTCCATTCCACTCGGTCCATGGCTGTTTGTCTCCAGTTCCGCACTCTGCGTAGGGTCCGCAGATCGTCCTCCACTTGGTCGACCCACCTAGCTCGCTGCGCTCCACGTCTTCTTGTACCGGTCGGATGACTCTCGAGAACCATTTTAGTCGGGTTGCTATCCGACATCCTGATGACGTGACCCGCCCACCGTAGCCTCCCGATTTTCGCGGTATGGACGATGGTTGGTTCTCTTAGCAGCTGATGCAGCTCGTGGTTCATTCGCCTTCTCCAAGTCCCGTCTTCCATCTGCACTCCGCCGTAGATGGTACGCAACACCTTCCGTTCGAAAACTCCAAGGGCGCGTTGGTCCTCTGCACGTAGGGTCCATGTTTCGTGCCCATAGAGGACGACCGGTCTAATCAACGTTTTGTAGATGGTTAACTTCGTGTTACGGCGAACTTTGTTCGATCGTAGAGTTCTGCGGAGTCCAAAGTAAGCACGATTTCCTGCCACAATGCGCCTCTGAATTTCTCTGCTGGTGTCGTTGTCGTCGGTCACCAGTGAGCCCAAGTACACGAATTCTTCAACCGCCTCGATTTCATCACCGTCGATATGAATTCGGGATGGCGGGCGCGGTGATTCCTCCCTGGAGCCCTTTGCCATCATGTACTTTGTCTTCGACACATTAATGACTAATCCGATTCGCTTGGCTTCACTCTTTAGTCGGATGTACGTTTCCGCCATCGTCTCAAATTTACGAGCAATAATATCAATATCATCGGCGAAACCAAGCAGCTGAACGGACTTCGTGAAAATCGTCCCACTCGTGTTTATCCCCGCTCTTCTTATTACACCTTCCAAAGCAATGTTGAACAGCAAGCACGAAAGACCATCACCTTGCCGTAACCCTCTGCGAGATTCGAAGGGACTCGAGAGTGTCCCTGATACTCGAACTACGCACATCACTCGATCCATCGTCGCCTTGATCAACCGTATCAGTTTATCCGGGAATCCGTATTCGTGCATAATCTGCCATAGCTGTTCTCGATCGATTGTATCATACGCCGATTTGAAATCGATGAACAAGTGATGTGTGGGCACGTTGTATTCGCGGCATTTCTGCAACACCTGGCGGATGGCGAACATCTGGTCCGTTGTAGCGCGTTCACCCATAAATCCAGCCTAATATTGCCCCACGAACTCTCTTGCAATCGGTGATAGACGGCGGCATAAAATTTGAGAGAGTATCTTGTAGGCAGCGCTCAGTAGTGTGATCGCGCGGTAGTTCCCGCAATCCAACTTGTCGCCCTTTTTGTAGATGGGACACACGATACCTTGCATCCATTCCTCCGGTAATACTTCCTCCTCCCAAATCTTGGTAATGACCCAGTGTAGTGCTCTCACCAGTGCTTCTCCACCGTATTTTAGAAGCTCGCTTGGTAGTTGATCTGCTCCAGCGGCCTTGTTGTTTTTCAACCGGCCAACCTCCTCCTCAATCTCTTGAAGGTCAAGGGCCGGAAGTCTTTCGTCCTGTGCACATACTCCTAGATCTGTTACCACGCCACCTTCGGTACTTGCAACGTCGCCATTGAGGTGCTCATCGTAATGCTGCCGCCACCTCTCGACCACCTCACGCTCGCTCGTGAGAATATTCCCGTGATTATCTCGGCACATGTCGGCTTGTGGCACAAAGCCTCTGCGCGAGCGGTTCAGCTTCTCGTAGAACTTTCGTGTGTCCTTAGCGCGGTACAGCTCTTCCATCGCTTCGCGATCTCGTTCTTCCTGCTGGCGCTTCTTCATCCGGAAGACTGAGTTCTGCCTGTTCCGCGCCTGTTTGTAACGTGCCTCATTCGCTCTCGTACGGTGTTGCAGCATTCTCGCCAATGCTGCATTCTTCTCGTTTTTCAACTGTTCACATTCGCCGTCGTACCAGTCGTTTCTGTGATTCGGAGTCGCGAAGCCTAGTGCTGTAGCCGAGGTACTACCTATGGCGGATCGGATGTCCCTCCAGCCATCTTCAAGTGTAGCTGCGCCAAGCTGCTCTTCCGTTGGTAGGGCCACTGCTAACTGCTGCGCGTAGTCTTGAGCCACTTCTACGTTACGAAGTTGCTCGATGTTGAGCCGTGGCGTTCGACTTCGACGTGTGGTGATAACTGTCGAAAGTTTTGAGCGCATGCATACAGCGACTAAGTAGTGATCCGAATCTATATTCGCACTGCGGTATGTGCGGACGTTGGTTATATCTGAGAAGAATTTACCGTCGATTAGAACGTGGTCGATTTGGTTTTCTGTTTGTTGGTCGGGTGATCTCCAGGTGGCTTTGTGGATATCTTTGCGGGGGAAGAAGGTGCTTCGGACTACCATACCACGGGAGGCTGCAAAGTTTACGCATCGCTGGCCGTTATCATTCGATACGGCGTGCAGGCTGTTTCGCCCGATTACCGGTCTGTACATTTCCTCCCTTCCTACCTGCGCGTTCATGTCGCCGACAACGATTTTCACGTCACGCGGCGAGTAACCATCGTATGTTTGCTCTAACTGCGCGTAGAACGCTTCTTTCTCGTCATCAGGTCTCCCTTCGTGTGGGCAGTGGACGTTGATGATGCTGTAGTTGAAGAAACGGCCCTTAACTCTCAACATGCACATCCTTGCGTTGATCGGCTGCCACCCGATCACACGTTGTCGCATCTTGCCCAACACTATAAATCCTGTTCCCAGTTCATTGGTGGTGCCACAGCTTTGGTAGAAGGTAGCCGCTCGATGCCCGCTTTTCCACACTTTCTGTCCAGTCCAACAAAGTTCCTGCAACGCCACGATGTCGAAGTTGCGGGGATGTAGTTCGTCGTAGATTATCCTGTCACATCCTGCAAAACCTAGTGACTTGCAATTCCATGTTCCAAGTTTCCAATCGTAGTCCTTATTTCGTCGCGTGGGTCTTTGCCGATTGTATCGAGTCGTATTTTCTCCTATGTTATTCGCAATGGGGTTTTTTACGGGTGGCTTATTGGGCCTACGCCAACACTCCTGTCTCGCCGGAGGGCCATCGTGCCGGCTCTGTTTAACGTCCCAACCAACACTGAGACGACCACGCTGATGGGGCTACCACCTTGGATCTAGCTGGGCGTGGTGCAGCGTTTCTTACTCAGCCGCTGGATGCCAGAACAGACGCTGTTTGAGCCGCACCTCCTTGGTGAACAGACGCTCGGATCGTACCTCCTCAATCTAGCTGAAGTCAGAAGGACAACAGTGCCCAGGCTGCACTACCAGCTAAGCACACAACTCTTAGCTGGCGGTCTTTGTCATCGCTTGACCCGTGGAAGCATGAGGTAGGAACTTGTGAGGACCAGAGCTATATTGGACGCTCTCCTTATCGACTCATCGTTTTGCAAATTCGCACAATATCAATAAAAATTTTCAGAACAAACTATCTTGAAAAATTCCTTCAACAATTTCTCAAAATTCACCAAGCAATTATTGGGTTGACCTGAAGTTCTGAATGATAGTAACGGACCTTGAATATCTCACTCACATCAAAATTTATCACGAATGGTCCATCTTGCTTTGTAGAACCAGCATGAATATGACTTGCTTGCCTCAACTTTAAGATGTTTTGGAGAACCAAGAACGTTTAGATTGCAAGTACATTTATTGCTGCGCTTCCAGTCATTGCACATTGGTCGGGCTCCATACAAAGGGGCGGCCAAAACTCTCAAAAAACGGGATTGATATTTTTAAACTTTTTTTCGCCTTATAACAAAGATAATGTATTGTAGTTTTATGATTTTTAATTGAAAGCATACCAGCTTTTGTATTTCAATGACATTTTCACTGCCAAAGTGGCCTAAGTCATAAAATTGAGAAATGAATTATTCGAAAAAAGTAAAATAATAATATTTTGAGAATGGAATATATGTTTTATGTTATCCAGCATATGAAAGCTTGTCATTGGACTGTTTGAATGCACATATGGTGCAAAATTAATATGTCACAAAACTTTTCAAATTTTCATATATTGTACTTTAGGAATTTTGGTAATTTTTAAGTTAACCCTCTAATACCCAATCCCGCCTTTAGACGGGGTATAGTTTGAGCATTTTTTTAATTTTTGTTTCGTGGAAAATCATTTTTTTTATATTTTTGGCTGATATTTAGGACTGTTCTGTATATCTCAAAATGGTTTTTGGTGTATTTAAAAGCGTATTTACATTTTTTAAAAATCATTGAAAAATTGATATTTTGGTCACCTTTTAGAAATCATTGTTTATTTTGTATTGAATCGCTACAATTAACATATTTTAAATTTTTCCCAAATCATTCTATCCTTGTTTAATAGTTTAAGGGAATCGAATACACTTTAAAATTATTTTCCTTAGAATTACACGGAAAATAAAATTTTCTGTGAAAAAAATTTAAAATAATAATATTTCAACAATAACCATAAAATCTCAAAATGTTTTCATCTCAAAAAATCCGTTCCCCAAATTGGCTTCCAGGAAAAATATAAAAGTGTGGGGATGTTCAAAAATAAAAATTAAAAAAATCAAAAACTGAAATTCACGAAATCGATAATTACAAAGAATCATCTTCCAAAACATGTTTAAATCGATTTTAGATGACGAAAAATGATATTTAGATCAAAATCAAAAATTTGGGTATTAGAGGGTTAAAAAACGGTTCGTGTCGTCACGTGTCGCCGCAATTTCGAATGGTACATCTTAAACATCATGCTTAGGGCTGCACAAAAACGTTTAAACTTTTTGCAGAAATTTGCAGTTTTTCAATTTAGAGCTATTTAAAAAAGTCATGTTTTTTCATATGTTTTACGTTATTTTTCCATTTTTGACTGAAATAAAATTTATCTTCCCACATTTTTCACACGTTTTGCACAAACTTGATTGGATTTGATCGAAAAATGATCATTTAATTAAATTTAAATTGATTTTCTAACAAAAAACGCAAAAAATGTGGGGTTTGCTGATTTTTACCGTTTTTGAAATTATTGAGGTTACGTAATTTTTGAATACCCCTTTTAAAACACTAAAAATACTATATAACATATCTAGACAGCCTATAACTTCGATTAAACACATAAAAAGAGTTTTGGCCGAACTTTATCTTTTTCCGACCATTGTGCATTGAAGCAAATAAATGAATTCGAAGAGTCTCTCTACCTGGCGTTCATTGGTTACGAAAAAGCATACGATCGTCTCAATTACGGAAACATGTGGGAGGCCCTCAGGCGCAAGGGTCTCCCTGAGAGAATCATCGGCCTTCTTGAAGCACAGTACAGGGCATGTTCGTGCTGAGTACTGCACAACGGTGTTTTGTCCGATCCGGGTCGTTGCTGGAGTGAGGCAAGGATGTATACTATCACCGCTACTGTTCCTCAGAGAGACGAACCAGCCAAGGGCTGAAAGTCTCTTAAATAAAGACAAATCAATCAACTGTTCCTCATCGTAATCAACGAGATCCTGGTTGGTGCGATTGACCGTGAGCCAAATCGTGGATTGCTGTGGCAATAGGCCGTGTCGATTTTTGCAAAATTGCGAATACACAATCCCGAATAGTCACAAATGGTTGAAAATAGACCCAAATAAAGCTCTGCAAAATTTAAAAATTCTAAAAAATCGGTAAGCTAGTCCGCAATCGACTTGAAGTTTTATATGGGAATTTTAACTTTTCAGTATGGGGAAATCCAACTTTTCAAACTTTTGAAGAAAAAGGCACATTAAAGCAACTCTAAAAATCCGCTCCCCCCTGAAGATTTAGTGCATATATTAGGGAACATTTTGTTAGAAGACAACTTTTTAGTTGCACTTAAGATAAGGGCGTTATTAAATTTCGAAACAATGGGCATTTTATTCGCATGATTTCTAACTTCATTAATTGGCATCACTGCACGTTTTGCGTGTTGAAGAGGGTGGTAACTGCCATCTGCGGCGTCACCACCCGTCGCTGGATGGAGACGCAAGTACCTGATAAAAATGAGATAGTTAGGATTGTAAATATTCTTGCGATATTGCCTTATAAAAACTTGGTATCTTCGGCAAAGTTGTTGGCATGGTCAAGAGTTGTCCAGTGATGAACTAAATCATTGGCAAATCCATCGCTGGGCGGCGCTAGTGTGCATACACACTGCATGCAAAAGTATTAACGTATATGCGTGTATCTCAATACCGTGATAATTTAACTGTGTTGCGTCTTCGACAAAGTTGTTGGCTGGGCCACGGGCTATCCAGTGACGAACCAAGTAAGTAGGAATTCAACCGATAGGTGGCGCTAGTGTGCATACAAACTGGATGCAAAAGTACAAACGTATTTGCGTGTATCTCAGTAACGTAATAATTTAAGTAGGTGGTGTCTTCGACAAATTTGTTGGCTAGACCACGGACTATCCAGTGACGAACGCAATACAGTCTAGACTCCTACTACACGGTTAGTTCGGGGGTGCAGTAGGAATCCGTGTTGTAGGAATCCCAGAGCTTAGGGGATTTCGCCTAATTGGGGGTGTGAGCGAATATATCAGGAGTATTACAAGATAGCACCATACTTTCTTTGGCAAAGTTGTAGTACTAGAATAGATCTACCACACAATGTGAGCTAACATCCAATTAGTTGGCAATTTGGCCGATAGAGGCGCTATGTAGAAGTGGTTGCTTATGTTCACTCGCCAGTAGAAGCACTCATAAGTTATCGCTTGCGATATCTCAAGATCTACTTGATTTGGAACAATGCTGTCTTCGACAAAGTTGTTCAGTAGTTCAAGAACAATCTGGTGGTTAACCAATTAGTTTGGGATTTCGCCGCTAGGTGGTGCTAGTTGTCAAGTAAAGTTTCAAACTTCTCTAGCTCGCGATCCAGATCAGATAGAAAAGTGCCGTCTTCGTCAGAGTTTTTCGGGAAGTAAAAACCTATCTGGTGATTCAATATTTAGTTGGTGGTTTCGTTGCTAGGTGGCGCTAGTTGTTAAGTAAAATTTTAAACTTCTTTAGCTCGCGATCCAGAGCAGATAGAAGCGAGTCGTCTTCGGCAAAGTTCTTCAGGAAGTCAAGAACAATCTTGTGATGTAAAAATTAGTTGGTGATTACGCCACTAGGTGGCACTAGTTGTCAAGTAAAGTTTCAAACTCCGCTATCTCGGGATCCAAAGCAGATCGAAAAAATTCATCTTCGGCAAACTGCTTTTGGAAGTCAAGAGCTATATGGTGATTCAACAGCTAGTTTATAATTTCGCCGCTAGGTGACGCTAGTTGTCAAGTAAAGTTTCAAACTTCTCTAGCTGGCGATCCAGAGCAGATAGAAGAGGGCCGTCTTCGGCAAAATTCTTCAGGAAGTCAAGAACAATCTTGTGATTCAACAATTAGCTGGTGATTTCACTGCTAGGTGGCACTAGTTGTCATGTAAAGTTTCAAACTCCGCTATCTCGGGATCCAAAGCAGATCGAAACGTATCGTCTTCGGCAAAGTTCTTCAGGAAGTCAAGAGCTATCTAATAACTTAACATTTAGTTTGTAATTTCACCGCTAGGTGACGCTAGTTGTCAAGTAAAGTTTCAAACTTCTCTAGCTGGCGATCCAGAGCATATAGAAGAGGGTCGTCTTCGGCAAAATTCTTCAGGAAATCAAGAACAATCTTGTGGTTCAACAATTAGCTGGTGATTTCGCCGCTAAATGGCACTTGTTGTCATGTAAAGTTTCAAACTCCGCTATCTCGGGATCCAAAGCAGATGGAAAAGTTTCATCTTCGGCAAAGTGCTTTTGGAAATCAAAAGCTATCTGGTGATTCATCAGTTAGTTGGTTATTTCGCCGCTAGGTGGCGCTATTTGTCAAGTAAAGTGTCAAATTTCTCTAGCTGGCGATCCAGAGCAGATAGAAGAGAGTCGTCTTCGGCAAAATTCTTCAGGAAGTCAAGAACAATCTTGTGATTCAACAATTTGCTGGTGATTTCGCCGCTAGGTGGCACTAGTTGTCATGTAAAGTTTCAAACTCCGCTATCTCGGGATCCAAAGCAGATCGAAAAGTGTCATCTTCGGCAAAAGGCTTTTGAAAGTCAAGAGCTATCTGGTGATTCAACATTTAGTTGGAGATTTCGCTATTAGGTGGTGATTTTGGCTCTAGCTCGGGATCCAGCGCAGATAGAACAGTGTCGTCTTCGGCAAAGTTCTTCAGGAAATCTAGAGCTATCTAGTGAATTAATAATTAGTTGGTGATTATGCTGCTTGGTGACGCTAGTTGTCAAGTAAAGCTTCAAACTTCTCTATCTCGGGATCCAGAGCAGATAGAAGAAGGTCGTCTTGGGCAAAGTTCTTCAGGAAGTCAAGAGCAATCTGGTGATTCCACAATTAGTTGCATGAAGGGCTTGCATTTTTAAGAAAAATGAAATCTTTCGTCGTTTTGTTTCGCTCTTCGCTCTAGTGCGCTAAGCAACGAAGCCCAGGCAAACAACGTAACTTTTAGAGGAAATTCATCAAATACTTTTGCCTGGTATTTTTTCCATGAGCACACAGCCACCTGTTCGAAGAACCGCTCGAGATACTGTCGATTGCATGATTCAGCAACGTGTAGTACACTGGCAAACGTCAAAACTATCGAACACTAGCGCCTCTGGTGGAAGGATAGTGGAAATTAAATGAAATTTGAATTGATCTTTAAATTCACGTGCCAAGCCATGTTTAAGAGTGTTACGTCTGTTTGTCTGCGGACGGAGTCTATGTTGTTGCACAGTATCACACAAATATGAATTTCAATATATGTATATACAAAAAAGTTCGCATCTGGGATCAAACATCGGACCTCTGAATTGTGAATCCTTCCCAAGTAACGCACTTGTCACATAAAAGTTACAGCAGCAGGTTTTTGTTCCGCTTTTATGTGACAAGCGTGTTACTTGAAATTACTATTAAGCAGCAGAAATATTGCGGTGCGACAATAGCATACGCGCTGAAACACTAATAAATGCTACTTCCTGGTGGCGTTTCCTTGGCCGGTTGCAGCTCGTTTACAAGGAACAAAAAGGATGACAAAAACGTTGATGGTCGACTATTTATCATTGAGGTTCATCCTCGGGTTCATCGTGGAACCCTTTACCGGCAATGAAAAAGCTAGTCGTCAATGTTGTTCTATCGGAATAATGTGATTTTTTTTTTTGCGCGGCGGTGAAGGGAACGACGATTGTCAACCCTGGTCTGGATCCAAGATAGAGATGTTCAAAATTGTATTTGCCAATTACCACCCCGTGGCGGCGAACTACCTACTAATTGTTGAATCATCAGGTTGTTCTATAGTCTATACTTTCTGAAGAAAATTGCCAAAGATAACACTTTTCTATCTGCTATGGATTCCGAGCAGCATAGCATCACCTAGCAGCAAAATCATCAATTTATTGTTTCATCACTAGAATGCTCTTGGCTTCCTGTTGAACTTTGCCCAAGACAGTACTATTCTATCTGCTATAGATCCTGAGATAGAGTTTTAAAACTTCACATGACAATTAGCGCCACCTAACGGCAAATTCAGAAACTATATTATTAATCAGAAGATGACACTTGACTTCCTGAAGAACTTTGCCGAAGACGACACTTTTCTATCTGCTCTGGATCGCGAGCTAGAGAAGTTTGAAACTTTACTTGACAAAGAGCGCCACCTAGCGGCGAAATCCTCAACTTAATGTTGAATCACAAGATTGTTCTTGACTTCCTGGAGAACTTTGCCGAAGACGACCCTCTTCTATCTGCTATGGATCCCGAAATAAAGAAGTTTGAAACTTTACTTGACAATTAGCGCAACCTAGCGGTGAAATCACAAACTACAATAAAACCTCCAGGAGTCGATATTGAAGGGACCATCGACTTAAGGAAATATCGAGTAGTGGAACAAAAATGCTTTGGGAAGTTTTTTGGGGGACCATCATAGTAACCCAGAAATTATTTTTCAGTATGCAAAAAACTACCTCCATGAGTCGATATCGAGTCAAGGAACATCGACTCATGGAGGGTCGACTGTAATTGTTAATTCACTAAATAGCTTTTGACTTCCTGTAGAACTTTGCCGAAGACGACACTTTTCAATCTGCTCTGAATAGCGAGTCAGAGAAGTTTAAAATTTTACTTGACAAATAGCGCCACTTAGCGGTGAAATCACAAACTAAATGTTAAGTTATTAGATAGCTCTTGACTTCCTGAAGAACTTTGCCGAAGACGACACTTTTCTATCTGCTCTGGATCGCGAGCTAGAGAAGTTTAAAATTTCACTTAGCGCCACCTAGCGGTGAAACCATCAACTAAATGTTGAATCCCCACTGAGGTTTTGAATTCCTAAAAACTTTGCTAAAGACGACACTTTTCTATCTGCTCTGGATCGCGAGCTATAGAAGTTTGAAACTTTACTTGACAACTAGCGTCACCTAGCGGCGAAATTATAAACTAAATGTTAAGTCATTAGATAGCTCTTGACTTCCTGAAGAACTTTGCCGAAGCCGATACGTTTCGATCTGCACTGGATCCCGAGATAGCGGAGTTTGAAACTTTACTTGACAACTAGTGCCACCTAGTGGCGAAATCACCAACTAATTGTTACATCACAAGATTGTTCTTGACTTCCTGAAGAACTTTGCCGAAGACGACTCGCTTCTATCTGCTCTGGATCGCGAGCTAAAGAAGTTTAAAATTTTACTTAACAACTAGCGCCACCTAGCAACGAAACCACCAACTAAATATTGAAGCACCAGATAGGTTTTTACTTCCCGAAAAACTCTGACGAAGACGGCACTTTTCTATCTGATCTGGATCGCGAGCTAGAGAAGTTTGAAACTTTACTTGACAACTAGCACCACCTAGCGGCGAAATCCCAAACTAATTGGTTAACCACCAGATTGTTCTTGAACTACTGAACAACTTTGTCGAAGACAGCATTGTTCCAAATCAAGTAGATCTTGAGATATCGCAAGCGATAACTTATGAGTGCTTCTACTGGCGAGTGAACATAAGCAACCACTTCTACATAGCGCCTCTATCGGCGAAATTGCCAACTAATTGGATGTTAGCTCACATTGTGTGGTAGATCTATTCTAGTACTACAACTTTGCCAAAGAAAGTATGGTGCTATCTTGTAATACTCCTGATATATTCGCTCACACCCCCAATTAGGCGAAATCCCCTAAGCTCTGGGATTCCTACAACACGGATTCCTACTGCACCCCCGAACTAACCGTGTAGTAGGAGTCTAGACTGTATTGCGTTCGTCACTGGATAGTCCGTGGTCTAGCCAACAAATTTGTCGAAGACACCACCTACTTAAATTATTACGTTACTGAGATACACGCAAATACGTTTGTACTTTTGCATCCAGTTTGTATGCACACTAGCGCCACCTATCGGTTGAATTCCCACTTACTTGGTTCGTCACTGGATAGCCCGTGGCCCAGCCAACAACTTTGTCGAAGACGCAACACAGTTAAATTATCACGGTATTGAGATACACGCATATACGTTAATACTTTTGCATGCAGTGTGTATGCACACTAGCGCCGCCCAGCGATGGATTTGCCAATGATTTAGTTCATCACTGGACAACTCTTGACCATGCCAACAACTTTGCCGAAGATACCAAGTTTTTATAAGGCAATATCGCAAGAATATTTACAATCCTAACTATCTCATTTTTATCAGGTACTTGCGTCTCCATCCAGCGACGGGTGGTGACGCCGCAGATGGCAGTTACCACCCTCTTCAACACGCAAAACGTGCAGTGATGCCAATTAATGAAGTTAGAAATCATGCGAATAAAATGCCCATTGTTTCGAAATTTAATAACGCCCTTATCTTAAGTGCAACTAAAAAGTTGTCTTCTAACAAAATGTTCCCTAATATATGCACTAAATCTTCAGGGGGGAGCGGATTTTTAGAGTTGCTTTAATGTGCCTTTTTCTTCAAAAGTTTGAAAAGTTGGATTTCCCCATACTGAAAAGTTAAAATTCCCATATAAAACTTCAAGTCGATTGCGGACTAGCTTACCAATTTTTTAGAATTTTCAAATTTTGCAGGGCTTTATTTGGGTCCATTTGCAACCATTTGTGACTATTCGGGATTGTGTATTCGCAATTTTGCAAAAATCGACACGGCCTACTGTGGCAACCCGTTACCATGGAGCACCTAAATGACTTCGAACAGGCTGATGACGTTGCTCTTCTAGCTCAACGGCGCACTGATATGCAGAGCAAGCTCAATGATCTTGCCAATCGCTCCTAAGCGGCAGGTCTTACCATCAACGTCAACAAGACCAAATCGTTTGATGTAAACACGGTCAACCCTTCCAGCTATAGGGTAGCTGGGCAATCAGTGGAGAATGTTGAAAGATTCCAATATCTTGGTAGCCAAATGGCGGCCGATGGCGGCACCAAGATCGACATAGGTGCACTGATCAAGAAGGCGAGGGCTGCTTTGACGAGTTTAAGAAATGTATGGAAAAACAACCAGATTAGTCAACGCACCAAAATCTGAATTTTCAACTCAACCGTGAAATCTGTGCTGCTATATGCCAGTGAATCCTGGCGTGTATCAGTGAAGAACACGCAACGGCTGCAGGTCTTCATAAATAGATGCCTGTGGTATATAATTCGTGCATGCTGGCCTCACAATAGGATCTCCAAAGTGGAGCTCCATCGTCGATGTCATCAAAAGTCGATAGGACAGAAATTCGGGAGCGAAAGTGGAGGTGAATCGGCCACAGTCTACGCAGGGGCGGAAACGAAATCTGCAAACAAGCGTTAGACTGGAACCCAGCAGGACATCGAAGCATAGGCAGACCCAGAAGCTCATGGCAGCGCAGCCACAACAACGAAATCAAGCAAGTCGAACGAAATTTGACCTGGCCACAGGTCTAGGCGATATGGCAGGCAATCGCCAAGGATGGAAATTCCCAGGACTGAAAGTAAGTAAGTAGTGACCAGATGTTGAGGACCCACATTGAGGATTTTTTTAACTACGCCATAGACTACCGAAAGCGGAAAACAAAATGATAACAAGTTCTGTTACCTCGTTATCATTCGTTTGATAACTGAGTTTGTTGTCATTTAGGTTAAATTAAGAGCTACCATAACAAAAATGATAACTCAAATTTACGTCTCGAATGCCAAAATGATAAGAAGTTAAGTTATCATTAAGTTCAAGTTGATAACTAATTGTTTTTTTTTTTTTTTTTTTTTTTTTTTTGCTAGGTTTCTAGCTGCACTCTGAATAGAGTTGAAACCTCTACACTAGACCTGAAGATAGGAAAGAGTACGTAATCTTTCAGAAGCAGTTTACCAGCCGTACGCGGAAAATGATATCCATTAAGACACTGTTGCAAACTGACTCAGAAAGTTACGGTAGAAGATTGGAAAGTTTTCAATTGGTCAGTCAGTCAGGATTTGCCTATGTAGTGTTATGGTCACATGGTTTATGTTTGTCGTCTTCTTGTTTTATTTTGTGGTATGGTTCAATATGTATTTCTCCTCGTTAAGTCAGTTGTCGTAAGTTCATTTATTTTTTTCATTGAATCAATCGAACCCCGTATGCTAAAATATAGTCGATCCTGTGTCAAATTGTTTTCTTGATTTCGCTGATCGATTTCTACATTTCTGTGTTCATCTCTTGTGTCCTTAAATTGTCATCGGTCCAAAACCCACGGCCACATGTAACTGAATTTCTGATATTTTTCTGTTAGTGTCATAATACCACTTAAGAGATAAACAAAAATACGCCATGTTGGTCAGTTGATTGCAATTAAATTTTTCAAATAATAAAGATTGCTTGTCAACTATTATGAAAAAAAAAATATGAAAAATATAAAAATTCGTTCAATTGTCCTATCGGTCCTACCTAGATAAACCATGTCATTTTCTCAAGCGTAGCCTAGAAATGCCAACCTAGTCATACACAAGTAACGTTGTTCAGTTAATAAAACGCAGTCAGTTTTTGTCCAAAACGTCACGTCGAACGCATTGACGTCAACAATGCGTTTAAGTGTTCGCACGTTAGCTTCGAATCTATCAGCACAATTAAGTGCTGCAAATCTCCTTCCCACTATTAATTCTTCGGTCGATTTTAATTGCTTTATTTAAAGAAAATATGACCAACTAACATTGTAAAAATTCGAAAAAGCGACTATGACATTAATAAATTACTAATCAAAATCGACCGAGAAACGTGGGAAATAGAGCTCAAACAACATTTCGAAGTCAGCTGGCTCTAAAAGGTTGAAAAAACCTGTCACAAATCCTATAATACTTTTATGAGGATTTGTAACGATCATCAAAACCTTCTCAAATTCAACCGACTTGGAACTATTGCTTGGGAATAGACTCTAATGAGCCCCGGCGGTCCCTCCGTGTTTATCGAGCATGACTGATGCATATGATCAGCCATACTCCATCTGCAGCAGCCGGTTCGTGATGAACCGTTGGAGGCGCATTAAAGTGTTAAAAAGGTGATATGTTTCACTAAAGAACATTACATTACAATAATCAAAATAAAACTCCTTCACTTTAATACCGTCAACCCCTGCGAACTTGGCCAGGGAAGTTCAAGTTGATAACTAATTGTGTTATAAAATATATTGTTCAACATTACATTTAGTTATCAACATGAAAAAATACAGCTGATTGAAAACTGGTTTTGTTATCAATTATTATTCAAAGCTATCTCATCGACTAAAACAGCAAAAAAAGTACTTTACCGACATCGTTAGCAATTGGAAAAAGTTTCTTACAATTTACAACCCACGTTTTCAACTATTGCGCCCAGCGGGTCTCGAACCCTGATCGAGTGATTGCCGATCGCAGCCAAAGGCCCCTATACCAACGGGACTCAGTGAGAGTAAGAGTAGTTGAAGGCTACACTTTCGTTCTACAGTCGCTTTGCAGGTGGGAAGCGAAATCAAGAAGATTATCAAAGTGATATCACTTTGTTATCCGCCATTTTTGAGGATTTTTTTCGTGAAATCATCCCAAGTAGCGTTTTTTGTAAAATAGACTAGAGCAGGTTCTTAGAACAATCATAAAACCAAAATAAAAGATATTAGGTTTTATGGTGGTTCTTAAAACCCTCTACAAGACAAATTGAATATCAAATAGGGTAGCGAACCACTTGGGCAGCTGCCGGTATTTTGGGCACTCTTCCCTATAACTCAGTCAATTCCAAATCAATTGATTTGAAATTCTGTACACGGCTAGATACCATACGTATCTCATCGCGTTCAAAAAATTGTGTCAATTGGTTCAAAATTGTCTGAGTTATAGCAGAAAAGTTCCCAAAATAGGACCCCTGCCGAGATGGTTCCACTTGCCTATTACATACTTGGGATCAAGGTTGTTAACCGATAAATTATCGACAGTTAACTCAACGCAAACTCGATAACGATAAAGGAAACTCGATAATCTCTCGATAACGATAATCAAACGATGAATCATCGCGCAGATCAACGTACCTTCGATAATTTTACGATAAATCTAGTTACCCTAGTGACGGCATCAACAACGGTTCAGTTCGCGAAGAAAATTTTTCGGAGACGTTATCGAGTCGATAATTTCCACAGTTAACTGTATCGCCGATGACGTTTCCGCCTGAAGACGTTATAGTTATCGACGATAAACGATAACAGACGTTAACTTTATCGTCGATAACGATAATTTATCGATTAACAACCTTGCTTGGGATGTTTATTATAGTGAAGCTTGACTACTGAAAAAAAATGAAGATTTAAATTGTGAGACACTTTGGGCGTTAACGTGTTAAGCGACGCCAAAAACTGTTCGTCACTGTACATTTCAACACTTGCAAATAATGGCCCATCAAGTCTACGACTGCTCCAGTCAGTGATGATCGTAATAACTTTTCCATCATTCGTGTTCGCAATTCTGCTAGGGTAAGAAATCAAACTTTGAACTAGTCAAATTGTAATCTTAATTTGAACCATTTCAAAATTCATTAAAATGACGTACTTTTCAGGCAAATATTGTCCCGAAAAAGATGTTAAACAGCTTTCCGTAATATAACCTGATAACATGGACTTTAAAAGCATTGAAAAAAGCGTTTTTATCATGGAAAACAGGCAATTGAAAAATCACTGTGATTTCACCCATTTCCCCCCAGAGAAAGCACATTTTCGGTGCACTCGTACAGCTCATGCATTGTATCACACGCAATATGTGAACACGTCAAATGAAAGCTTATTTATCGTAAAATCGACCAACCGTATAATATTCCGCATTATTTGTCATAAAATTATCAAATTTAAGTAATTCTTACTTGGAGAATGTTATCTTAAGTTGAACCATTTGTAATCTAAATTTGAACTAGTAAACGTGGGCGAGCTTCTAGTGTTGGCCAGCAGACTGCGCTAGTGGTTGTTTTGTTTACTCTTGGGGGATGAAAAATTCCAAATTTAGTTTCCAATTTCCTGAAGAGTTAAGAACATTCTTAGTTGAAATTCCACTGCCTAATGAAAAATAGTCATGTGAATTTGCAGATCCATGCACGTAAAATATTTCAATTATTATATCCATTACAATCGCCTTTTAAAATCTATAACACCGACCCTTATAACAATCATGAACTACCCTAATCTTATTTATTATGATACCACAATATTGCTATAAACAAAACTTATACTTTTCATGTGTTTTGGCTAATGGTCAAAAAGTATTAGGATTAGCTTATACTTTGCATAAGTTTGCAGTTTTGAAAATATTTCCCGCCAAGAGACAGCATCCTTAGCAAGACGAGTGAATTAAAAACTTAAACTTTTCCTCAGAAACACTCTTATAAGCTAGCTTTATCAGGTAATCTGCTTTTTATTTATTCTCACTAGATAAGAATGATTATTTTTTTTGAGAAGCTTTAGATCCCCATCGAAATTGGGTTCCCAGTCGAAGTCTGGTTCGAGAAGTCACTGCCGTTCACGAAGTCGTCCTATATTTCGGCCAGCCACAGCAGATGCCGCAGTAGTAGCTCAAGAAAACAGCGCAGTTGATCCGGCCCCGGATCAAAATCTCGCAATCGCTCAGGATCTCTAGTTTAAAAACCCTATGCTCTGCGAGTTGGAGAAGAAAGTGCACAGCATCAATGGAGCCACAAAAACCGAGCCAAGATCACTGACTCACGCTAGGATCACGAAGGGGAAAACCGCGAATTGGAAGGAGTCCGAGGAAAATCAGGAGAACCACAATCAAGTACAATTGCGGACGCGGGAAATTTGAAAGTTGAAGCACAGAGGTGGTGGGTAAAGACATTTCGAAATATTTACTAGGATGAACTTAACATTTCTCATTTTTAGTTGCGACTCCTAAACGATCTGATGTTGGTGCACAAAACAGGAACTCATCTCAAATGAAATCCCGAGCAGATCGACATCGACTTGATCAACGATAACGTCGCTGGGTCCTCGGCTGGGTGAACAATAAGTCGTTGCATTAGGCACCTAAAGTCTGCCTTAATTAAGTACATCCGCTGAATCTCGATCCGAAGATCTATTCAACATCGAGATAATGCACGGTTCAAACCACTGAAAGTGATGAATAAAATATGAATGAATCCAAAAAAATATGTGTATTTGTTTCTGATCATGTTAACTAAAGGAAGAAAAAGAAAGAAAAAGAGTAAGAGGAGAAATGAAAAGAAGAAGCAGATTCAAAATCTATAGTAATAGGTTTTATTAGTTGCATCACATTTATAATATAAGAACTCTAATAAGAATCATTAGCGTTTCTGATTGTCTGTATTAGGTTTAACTTATACTTTTTATATCAAGTTTCTTATGTTATTCATTACATAAATTTATACGGTTCATTAGGTAAACGAAATGGCAAAAATTTATAACATTTTCTTATACATTCTATAATGATTTTTCTTTCCGTGTGTGTTTTTCTATTGTTCAGCACGAAATTGGCTGTTGTGGGAGATGCTCGAGCTGCTGCCGCCAGTAGTTCAAATTAAGATTAAAATTGGTTCAAATTATGATTACGATGGTTCAAATTAAGATTAAAATCATTGTTGACGAATAATCGATTTTTTCAATGAAATTCGGTGTAAATACAAACTTTTTACCACTTAACAGGAAGCTTATAACCGTGGCTTTCATGTACATAAGATTTTGCCGTAGTAAATTATTTCCATGTGGGAGAAAATATCACTCAAAATTTGCGCTACTTCGGAAAGCCGCATTTTGGTTCAAATTTTGATTACCTACCCTACATTCAAATAGCGTATTCTCATTACCCTTTCCTCGAGGAGGCCGTTCACTCCGCTTAGAATGATTGATAGTGCTCCCTTCATTCGATACAAGGAGGTCAACCCATAGTAGGAACGAAACGCAATGTCACCCGACTAATTTCACACCCACGCACCACTTTGGACCTTATTTTCTACGCGTGTGGCATTCTTCCTAGACTAGTTTATAGTCACTATTCTTCCATTTCAACTAGTGGGTTAGTATGGGAACTATCAACGACTTGAAGTTACAACGACGCCGTCCAATCGACAGTCTCTCCTCTCGCAGAGAGGAACTAGTTTCAATGAGGATGCCTCTCTGTTTTTTCTGTGAGTTGTTTCAGCTCCTCATGTACCTACTACTGTTTCATATGTTCATCTGGCGTCAGCTTTAGCCAGGGTGGGCCGTGGGCGTCGTCGTTTCAACTACACAGTGCACATCCAACTACGACTGCCGACGCAATTGCATTGAGCATTGCACTGCATATTGACAGCGAGCTTTCAGCACATTCGCAGGTGTGTATGTCGGAATGTTTTGATTTGCAGTTTGGAACGTGTCGTGGCGTCTTAGTTGTTGTTGTAGCTACATAGAAGACAATAATGGTTAATGTATTGATGCGCTGAATCACGTTATCAGTAGAAAACAAACGTGGTTTACGTTTTAAGCAGAGTAAATGAATATTTACGAACGAGGTGGGGGATAGGAAAGGTTTGTAGATTAGAGAAACGCGGCCATGTGAGAGAGCTTCCATATCCGTTCAAAACTAAAAACCACAAAGTAGCAAGAAACGAGCTCACCAATTCATGTGCATTGATCAATTGCTCCGTCGCTGGCTGGAAGTAAGCTAATTTCAGATATCGATACTTAGGAAATTCAACCAAAGGATCAACAAAAAAAAATCTACAAAGCTTCTGCAAGGGTTCAATAAGAAGCTCTTTCAGGAGTCCCTACGGAAACTCTTCAGTAAATATTTAAATAAATTTCAAAATGGAATTATTTCAAGGCGAATTTTTGAAAATAAAAACAACTTAGAAGACAAATACGCGAAAATCGAAAATAATTGGTATTATTTCTAACGGTGACAAACTGTAACTAATCTAGTTTTATATTAAATGATTTCCCAAGCGTAGTTGCGTAATAGTAGCGCAATCAAATGTTTCGGGTCACGTCACAGCGCAAACGATACATAGGGTCCCATTTCAACACACCTCATAGAGATAGTTTCTTTGTTTCGTCGCTTATTTAGGTAGATTACCCCAGTAGAACACCGTTCTAGTTTAAATGCGTGACTCTCATTTCAACAATGATTGTAGTCCATTCTCATTATGAGTTTGGTCTACCTATCATGACCACTGACCAGTCCCCAAACCACAAGTCTAGACACACGATACTCGAGACTCGAGAGACCTTCTTTGCATTAATTACGTGCTTCTCGGACGATTCTGATTTGTTTTCTGTTTTGTCCAGCAACACCCAGCCGGCATTTGAATATTCGGTCACTGACACACATTGCCCACGTCTAGCTACCTATAGCGATACGATACCTATACGATACGTATTGCTATTCTCAGAGAAATCGTCAAGAGTCGCCGAAACTCTCCAGCCGCAACGCAAGTTGGTAACTTTGCTGATGGTTACCACATGCGCTTGGCTGTTGCCTCATCGATCGCGGAGAAATTTTGTTTCATGGCAAACTTTCTCTCTTGGCGGCGACGCCATCCGTAGACGGCGAAGACGTCGTCACTTTCCGGCAGGGCTTTGATGGTGAGACTACGCTCACTCACTACTCACTAGTTCAACACGCCAATGAGATCGAACCACGAGGAAACATACAATGATTAATACATACCTGTATGCTTATTACAGAGACGTCTCGTTTTTGTGCTTTCCCGGTCATACAAATGTGTGTTGATCCTTATGCTGTTCACACGTATATGCTTCAAGTAACATATCATGTTTTAACTGGTCTTCTTTATGCTTTATGATAGATTAAATCTATCATAAATTTTATCAAATGATCGAATATTATTGTTAGTTTTATCATAGCTTCAGCCAAGAGTAATTATTTTTTAAAAATGTGTGGGTTTTAAAAGTTCACTTTAAGCAAAAACTTTAAGATACTCTTGTAGTTATCTCCAGAAACATCTACTTGAATAAGATTTGATTAGTTTAGCTTCTCGCAAGTGAGAAATGATTCAAAATGGTAATAAAATCACGTCAAAATCTGGCACTATTGGCTACAACCAGCAAGATTTATAGCAGTTTTCTTCTGAGATCACCCTATCTTTATTGTGATATTCATAAACCTAGATAATCGAGAGTGTCACTTCTAACCCTAGCTGAAGTCTTTCTAAACTGCCAGTCAAATAGCTTTATGTTGTTTGTTAATAGAAGATTTTTTCATAAGCTAGAACCCCATCCGACGCAGAGAATTGAACGGAATAATCTCCCAAAGGCCCAAATTATCAGAATATGACAACATTCTGAGAAGAAATCTACTATTTCAAGATTTATGTGAAATCTGCTTCCTGGTTGCCGACAAAAAATCAAATTGTTCAATGTTTGTCGAGTTTAAGGACAAACGTTTTGAAATTCCGCTACAACAGTGCATTAGAACTTCAGACGCACAAATCTCAAGAAGCAAGCTTTGAACAACAGTGCATTTTATTATTCTGTTCTTGCTCACTTGTAATAAGTTTAAATTAAAAAGCACAGGTGCGCTGGTTTTGTTTACGAAGAGATTTGTGATCTCGAAATCGTGAGTAGGTGCTAAAGTCGGCCATTGTGGCGGCCATTTTGGGATTCCAACAAGTCTGTCCTTAAGACAGAAATGAGCACTATCCCAAAGGGTTCTAAGGTATTTCAGTGAATTTCACGAAATTTCAAGAAAGTTTTATTACGGATTTTCACAAGAAGTTTTTGGGAGTTTTCAAGAATGTTTGAGAAGACGGCTGATAGCGTTTCAAGGGATTTCAGGGGGTTCAGGAGAGTTTAATAAAAGTTTGCAAAGACCATTGGAGCATTTCAAAGTGGTTTTGAAGGGATTTCAAGACGCTCCAAGGCATTTCAGACGGTATCAGCGGCAGTTCTCGCCCAACAAATATTGTTACTGTACAATGGCTGAATAAACCACTCTTAAGCTTGATTTTAAACATTTGAGCTGAATAAGCTGTTATTCAGCTTCAAGGCCTTTTTAGGGGGTTGCAGATACTTCAGCTGAGTTCAAGAGATGCTTACAGGGGTCTTAGGGGTTTTAAGGCGTTTTAGTTGATTTCCAGAGCAGGGATGGGGAATGTCATGAAAATGTCATTTTGTTTTGCTCGACAGGCATCAACTATATCCTATAAGAGCATTTCCAGCCCAAAACACGCAAAATATGCCGTATGATATTTTTCAATTTGAATGTGTTTTTGTTCATGCACTGGATTTCGTGAATCATTTATTTTTGCATCAACACATAACCATTTAACCATTTGCACCTAACTTTTGGAGGCAGCGAATTGAAAAAAAAAAAAACTTTCAAAAAAAATGTCTTCTGCAGAAAAATATAACTCGAAAATGGTTTGTTAGATTGAAATGATGTCTTCGGACGATGTATGAGGATATTTGAAGGACATTTTGAAAAGTAAGAACACCAACAGTAATATTGTATCGACTTTTCGAACCCTCTTAGCAGAATACCCTATTTGAATGAGTTTAATCAGTTATTGTACCTTTTAATTCCGCCCTATTTTGCTTATCCTTTGACTGATACGCGTATTTCGACTACCACTTGTAATATTCTTCAGTGTCAGTTATCCACAGTTCATCGCGGATCTATGTAAGATGTCATATCGTTTAAATTTTCCAAAAACCTTATCTCTCGACTTTTTTTTATAATTTTTCTGTAGAAAGTAGACTTCTAGTCGCAAAATTTGCCAAGTAGCCCAGGACGGTCAAATGCTTCTAACTATTTTTTTTTTGAATTTGTTTAATTTGTTTTTATCGATTTTTAAAACAACGAAAGGAAAATCTTTTGCTATATACGTACAGGTTCTGATGAAAAAACTCTCTCTCTCTCTTCTTGGCGTAACGTCCTCCTGGGACAAAGCCTGCATCTCAGCTAAGTGTTCTATGAGCACTTCCACAGTTATTAACTGAGAGCTTCCTCTGCCAATGACCATTTTGCATGTGTATATCGTGTGGCAGGCACGAAGATACTCTATGCCCAAGGAAGTCAAGGAAATTTCCTTTACGAAAAGATCCTGGACCGACCGGGAATCGAACCCGTCACCCTCAGCATGGTCATGCTGAATACCCGTGCGTTTACCGCCTCGGCTATATGGGCCCTGATGAAAAAACTATACATTTTTATTTCCTACATCGTACCAAACTTAATTTACAGGGAATTAAAAAACTATAAAAAAAATAATAAATTTGTTAAAAGTTGAGGGGGTTAGAAGCAAAGGGGTGTAAGTGACAAAAACCCACTTTCGAGTAAATGAGGTTTAAAGTTTTTCACCAATTTTTCATCCCATATAAAATGTATGGAGTTGCAAAATCGACACATTTTTTTCCCGATTTATTGTAATTTTTCCAAACATCGTAAAAACAAACTTAAAAAAGTTTCTGAAAACTTGAAATCTGAAGAATTTTTTGATATGCTCAGCTCAAAATCGACACAATGGTCACTTATACCCCTTTGCATTTGGGCCCCTCAGTTATTCGAGACGGTCTGAAAATCCATAAATCTATAAAATAGTTTATCCTTTCTCAATAAAACTCTAATTAATGCAGCTAGAGGTGATGGCGCCTTTCTCGTGCCTTCGAAACATCATTTACAGGGTGGCAACGTGAAAGTGATACACTAGTTGGGGAGCCATAAGTTGCCATTCATGCTATTGCAATGAAAACAAGTGTGCTTGGGGAAACGGGATTTTAGATATGGGGCTTTTAAGAAAGAAAGGATTCACAGATTGATTCAGAAGAATATTTCCGACAGGGTTGCCAGATCTCGCGTTCTGCTCAAGACGCACGCGGCTCACAACATTTTTTTTCGGACGATTTTTTTTTTACTTTGGAAGCGTCTCTGAATAAACTAAATGATCGTGTGTATAAAGCAAGTCTTTGTGAAATTCCTGCCGACAAACGAGAGGTTTAACGATATCGAAGTGCTGCAGCGGTGATGGTTTGGGGCGCCCTATCAACAAAAGGCCAATTACCATTGTTGTTCATCGACAGGGGCATAAAAATCAACAAAGAGTACTTTTCACAAAACACGTCATCAAAGATCACCTATTCCCCAGTGCCAAGAAACTGTTTGGAAAAGAAAGTTTTTGTTTCCAGCAGGACTCAGTTCCGACGCATAAGGCAGTGGCTGTTGAACAGTGATGCAAGCATAATTTACCGTGCTTCATCAGCTCATCGGAATAGCTGGATTCTCTCCCGATTTGAATCCACTGGACTTTTGTACATGGGAATACATGCTAGGGAACCTAGGCGACGCGAAGAACTTGGTTTTGGAAACCTTCAAAAACCGTTCGATAAAAATTTGGGATGAAATACCGGACGAAGAGGTGCGTGCGACTTGTAATAACTTCGAGAAGCGTCTGCGGGCCGTAATTCAAAACAAAGGGGAATGATTCTAATTGAACCAACAAATACTTAGTAAGTTTAACACTTTGTTGTGTTATTTGCAGAAAAATTAAATCCTATTTGAATTTTGCATCAGTTTTCGAGTGTATCATTTCTACGTTGCCACCCTGTAAACAAAACTAAAGTGACATGTTGAAGAATACCGCACTTTCATTCGTTTTACAAAAATCCATTACATGGCACCAGAAAGCATAACGTTTATCTGGTTTTTGATTTTCAAACCTTAAACTCTATAAAACAGCCGTCTTCTTGAATTTTAAACTGCCATCTTGTACATTCTGGTCGCCATTTTTGGACTCCAGATACATATCTTCCCTATATCCATATTGCATGACATGAGAGTCTAAACTTTTTTTTAAACAGCCACCATCTTGAAATTTATATCACCATCTTGGATATTATGGTTGCATTTTTGGATTCATGGATTCTGGACCGCATCTTAGATATTTTAGTAGATATTTTGTTTTTACCAAATATATCCATATATCATGACTTGAGAGTCCAAAACTCTATTAATCAGCCGTCTGGAATTCTGGTTAGCAATTTTTAACTCCAGACATTCTTCGCATACAAAATATACCCATATAGCAAGGCTTCTGAGCGTAAAACTCTATTAAACATCCGCCTTCTTGAATTTTTAGCCGCCATATTAAATATTAGGCCCCCATCTTGAATTTTGGGCCGACATTGTGGAACTTTTGGTCTGAGTGTTGATTTCCGCACAGCATTAGTCAACCATGCTAGAGGTAACAAAAATCGGCTCAATTTGATGTGTCGCATGATAGGGCTTTGTTCAATTTTATATACGCCCAGCTCTACCGGTTTAATAGCAAACATTGCAGTACAATTCCAATTCGATTCACATTGAAATCCAAAAAAATCGATCGATGTGAAATGTCCTAAAAGTAAGTGACATTTTTTGTACGCAGAAATACATACATACACACAAACATCATCTCAATGCGTCGAACTGAGCTGTTTGGTATATGTGGCTTGATTAGATGGTCTTCTATCAAAAACTGACCCGACTTTGACTCGACATTCGATAATTTTTCAGTATGGTGGAATTTTACAGGGTTTTTCGTGTTGCGTGCCCAGCAAGTCATTTGAGTGGCAATTCATTCAATTGACAAGGTTACGCTTCTCATTTGATAGGTGCTCTAATTGAATGAAATAGTTTTAAGCATGACTAGAAGGGAAAATGACTGAAAAGATTTGTTGGTTACTGTTCAAATAAATGATATGATTTTTTGCAACACTGGAAATAGCTAAAAAAAGATCTTTATAACATTTCACAAAATTCCGATAAAATTTTCTTTATTTTCTTTTAATTTTATAATTTTGCGGTAACTTAAATAGATATCCAGTTAGTTTATCTAAAATTGTTTTTTTATTGATTTGGACATTGATGAAAAATAAATTCAACAAATTCAAGAATAATAGTTAGAAGCATTTGATCATCTTAGGCTACTTGGCAAATTTTTAGGTTGGAAGTCAGCTTTCTACAAAAAAAAAAAGAAAAAAAAATCAAGGGTACGGTTTTTGGAAAATTCCAATTCCATGACATCTAACATAGATACGTGATGAATATTACTCTCAGTATATACAGGGGATAGATAAAATTATCAGGACAGGCAAAATTTTCACTTTTCAAAAAATGGTCAAATAGCTGTAGCTTTTTGAAAAGTGCATCAAATATTCTCAAATTTTCGCTGTAAGTTTAACAACTAGTTGTGTATCAGTGGTCCAAATCTGGGAAATATTGGGATTCTAGAAAAAGGTATAGCAAACTTTGAGCTGTTATATCACCGGATTCAATAAACCGAATGTAATAAAAAATTAAGCTTTTTTTGTCTATCCCCTGTACTATGCAATATATAAAACAAAAAAAATATTGAATCAAAAATTACCATTTTTTTGGCTGGAAATACCGAATTCGAAACACAAAGCTCTCAAGTACTTCAACACTTAAAAAATCATATAAGTATTTTCATTCCTCTGAAGAGTGAGCTAGAATACTCCAGAATTTGTTTTTCTCCATCATTTTCTCCCTACTCCTTCTCTTTAACACATTTAACTATTTGTGGAAGGAAATAATTTTGATAATCACATATTCATTGCAAAAACCCCTTTTTTCGTACATCTTTAAAAAAATATAAATTTCTTTCATTTTGAAAAAGAAAACGTATTCATTGCTTCGAAGAATATTTTAGAATGTTCCAAAATCATATTTTTTTTTCTAAAGTCTCCAGGCTAGTGAAAAGAAACCATGTACGTTACTGGAATCGAGTTCAT
The DNA here is from genome assembly GCF_035046485.1 of Aedes albopictus. Lineage (NCBI taxonomy): Eukaryota > Metazoa > Arthropoda > Insecta > Diptera > Culicidae > Aedes > Aedes albopictus. The sequence goes on along the minus strand of NC_085138.1, from coordinate 150,171,224 downwards.
TTCTACGCCTTCAGGAGACAAAGATGGTCAAGTTGTCCGTAGCTTGGGGGAAAGAAGCGCACCACAGTGTTAAAATTTTGATTATTATCGAGCTTTCATGTATGTACCTCGTATTTTTCTTCACAGAATGTTAGAATTTCGGCTATAATGTATAAATGCAAAATTTGAAAATATTCTATCGGAGAAAATTTGAGTTAGCTGAGTTTTTGGCAATTTTCCATACTAAAAATCAATAATTACTATTTTAGCCCAAAAAACGTCCCATATAAAATATGGGGATTTTCGCCGATCAAATATTTTCTAGTTTTTCGATTATGAATATATATCACTCAAATACTAATCATTTTCTTAATGGATAATAATCGAAATTTTGACATCGTGCGCTCGTCTAGCGACTTGGGAGTTGTGTGTTCGATTCCCATTGGATCGCATGGATCTCTTTTCGTAATTTAAGTCTGAACTAGTTTATGAAACACATGTTTCTGGTGTGTAAATGGATGCCAAAGCATTTGAAAATTGTAATTTACACTTAAGATGAAGGAAGCTGAGTGGCTAGGAGATTTCAAGGTGATGCCATGCGGGTTTTCAGAAGGATTTTCTGGTTGATTTTAGGAAAATTTAAAGGCGTTTAGGGTGCTGCAAGAGGTTTCTAGGAGTTCAAGGAGGCTTCAAATGGATTTCAGCATTTCATGGGGTATCATACACACCAAAATCGATTGAGAGTTTCAGCAAAATCTTGCTGAATTTTGCCGAGCTGAAACTTTCAGAAAACATTTTGCTGAAATTCAGTAAAATTTACTGATTTGATCAGTAAGCTCTGCTGATCACCAGTAACATTTTGCTGAAATTCAGCAAACTTTGCTGAAAGTTTAGCAAAAAATTTTACTGGATCCTTCAGCTCGGCAAAATTTAGCAAAATATTGCTGAAAGCGTTTGGTGTGTATGGGATTTCAATTGGGTTCAGGACTGTCAAGAGAGCTTCATGCGGATTTCAAGGTGTTTCAGTGGATTCCATAAAGTTTAAGAGTGTTTCGGTGGGTTTCAGGAAGTTCATGGGATTCTGATGAGCTTATGATAAGTTATCAGCGGCCTCAGGGAGGATTTCAGAGGGGTTGCATGTCGTTCAAGGCGTATCAGTGAAAATTTGAGATTTTCATGAAATTTCGCGGGGCCTCCAAGTGGTTTTAGATGATTCCCGGGGGTTTACGAGAGTCTCTGGAATGTTTTGAAGACCTCTTAAGGCGTTTCAAAACGTTTCAGATGGTTCTTTCGGGCATACGACTGAGGTTATGAAGTGATATGGTCTGGCCTCGCAATCTTAACCCTCGAGCAATCGCGCTGTTGTATTTTGTACAACACGATGAGAGAATTTCGCTATTTGTACTCAGCAAAAGCGTGGTGCTGACGGTGGCGGTCACCCGCGCGAGTTACGGAAGGTTAACGTTCAACTTTTCGTCATTGAAATCATCGTCATCATCAAACATTTGAAAGCAGTTTTTTCGTTCAAAACAAAAGTTTTTGCTATGAAAATATATTCACTGTACTCCACATGAGGAATATAATGCAGTGAATATATTTTCATGATCCTTGTTTTGATTTGCAGCGAGAAAACTGCTTTTTATTTTCCGAAAAATGATGACGGATGCTTGAGCCTTAAGGGAAATGGAAGGCGCTAGTTTTTTTTATTATTCCCGACGTACTTAATATGATTCTATAACATTTACCCGAAAACCATTTACCCGAAAGACATTTACCCGAAAACCATTTACCCGAATGTAACATTTACCCGAATGCCAAATACCCGAATGCGACATTTACCCGAACGCGACATTTACCCGAATGCGACACTTACCCGAATGCGACACTTACCCGAATGCGACATTTACCCGAATAGTTTATTACTATGCACAAATTATGATTTTGTAAATAAAGTTCACTTATTTTGTTCTATTTAAAAAGTGCATGTATTATTTTGTATTGTAGATCAGAAAAGCATTTTGATATTCCTCAAGAACCCATTTTATCAAATTTTCCCTGAAATGATCCACGATAGGAATTCACAGGGCATATGCTTGAATAAAACTCATAACTGCAGCTTACATTTGTTATGATAACGCTGTTAGCGTTCACTCTAGATATTTACCCTTCTTTGATTCATATGTTGTTCTTTTGATAAGCAAAGAACAGTTAATGGTTTAAAGAAGGGGAAATATCTGTTTGTAGACCAAGGTGTCATTAGTTCGAAACGATTAGAAACAGCCCTCGAAAAATCAACATATCATTAGAAAATAATATTTGACAGAAAAGTTTGCAGATTGTTCACCAAACAGAACATCCCATTATTAAAAGAAGGAAAAAATCTTAGATGTAGACTTGGAATCCATCACTCAATAACGTAAGAGTGTAATTTAAAAGAACATCATATAATCGAAACAAGGACAAAACTTATATGCATCCCAACTAACAATAATGGTAGCTGAATAACAGCTTATTCAATCAAAATTTCAAAAATTAAGCTTATGTTTGACTTATTCTTCAATTGTACAACATCAATGTTTGTTGTGCAGTTAGTAGTTCGAACACCTACAAAATATGCAGCAGTGTAACTCGAAAGAACAGCCTTTGAAGAGAAGAAGGGTAGGTAATAGTTTGGTCACCAAACAACACAGTGATACTATGTCTGTTAAAGAAACTCTACCCCCTTACCCCGAATGCCATCATAACCTCGAATAGGATATTATTCCAAAAGCCATTTCCCCGAATGGGTCATCACCCCGATAGATATGTATAATAGTTCCCTAAAGGATATAGATAGAAATATGGATTCATGGGTCTCCTATGGAGTTCGTCCTCAACAAACTTAATAACATTTCAACTCCAACTCGCAGAAGTAGCCTCTTATGGAAAGAATGAATACATTATATGGAGAAATTACCAGTTTAGCCAGTACCAGCCGACCAACTCATCAACAGTTTACGGGTGGACAATGTAAATTCGAAAGAACAGCCTATTTTAAAAAGAAGGCAAATCTTAGAAGAAGTGGATAATACTTGCGGTATTGCAGTTTGTGATCGTGTATATAAGTTGTTTTTTTTTTTTTTTTTTTTTTTTTTTTTTTTTTTTTTTTTTTTTTTTTTTTTTAATAATCTTTATTAGTATCTCAATCAATTTTTACATTCTTCAACTTAATCTAGGTGTTCTGTGTATTATAACACACTTTCATCCTAATTTGGTGAAATAAATTTAAGCTATTATCAATACTAATTAATAACATATTACATTTCATTTGCTGTAGCAGTTAAGATTTTTTGCAGGCTTTATTTTTCACCTGCGTGTCAGAAATACATTTTTTTTCAACTTATCCTAACCCTAACCCACCTTAAACTAATTATACAAAGAGCTAATCGTAGCAATAGAAGACTGCAACGATTTTTGACGAAAGTTGGCAATGATTTTAGTTGACATCTGTTCCAATGTTTCAATAATAGAAATTTGATGCAACTCATTAGTGCTATACCAGGGAGGCAACTTCAGAATCATTTTCAAAATTTTATTTTGAATCCTCTGAAGTTGCTTCTTTCTGGTATTGCAACAGCTCGACCATATTGGGACAGCGTACAACATGGCCGGTCTGAAAATTTGTTTATAAATCAAAAATTTGTTTTTGCGACAAAGTTTTGATTTTCTATTAATAAGTGGGTATAAACACTTAATGTATTTATTGCACTTAGTTTGAATGCTTTCTATGTGGTTTTTAAAAGTTAAGTTTTTATCTAGTAAGAGCCCTAGATACTTAACTTCTTCCGACCAATTTATTGGAGTTCCCCTCATAGTGACAACATGTCTACTTGAGGGTTTCAAATAAAGAGCTCTTGGCTTATGTGGGAATATGATAAGTTGAGTTTTGGAAGCATTTGGAGAAATCTTCCATTTTTGCAAATAAGAAGAAAAAATATCTAAACTTTTTTGCAATCTACTACAAATGACACGCAAACTTCGCCCCTTGGCTGAAATACCTGTGTCATCTGCAAATAACGATTTTTGACATCCCTGTGGCAAATCAGGTAGGTCGGAGGTAAAAATATTGTATAAGATTGGTCCCAGTATGCTGCCTTGTGGAACACCAGCTCTTACAGGTAATCTATCTGACTTGGAATTTTGATAATTTACCTGAAGTGTTCGATCCGATAAATAGTTTTGAATAATTTTAATAATATATAGTGGAAAATTAAAATGTTTCAATTTTACGATCAAGCCTTCGTGCCAAACACTATCGAATGCTTTTTCTATGTCAAGAAGTGCTACACCAGTGGAGTAACCTTCAGATTTATTGGAACGAATGAAATTCGTTACCCGTAAAAGTTGATGAGTAGTCGAATGACCATGGCGGAATCCGAACTGCTCATTGGCAAAAATAGAATTTTCATCAATATGAATCATCATTCTATTTAAAATAAGTTTTTCAAAAAGTTTACTGATAGATGACAGTAAGCTAATTGGACGATAACTAGAAGCTTCGGCAGGATTTTTGTCAGGCTTCAAAATTGGAACAACTTTAGCATTTTTCCATTTTTCAGGAAAATATGCTAACTGAAAACATTTGTTAAATATATTAACCAAAAATGATAAGCAACTTTCTGGAAGTTTTTTGATGAGAATATAGAAAATTCCGTCATCACCCGGAGCTTTCATATTCTTAAACTTCTTTATAATAGATCTCACTTCGTCCAAATCAGTGCCCAATGAATTGTCGAAAATGTTCTCATGATTGAGAATGTTTTCGAATTCGCGGGCAACCTGATGTTCTATTGGACTAGTGAGACCTATACTGAAATTATGCGCACTTTCAAACTGTTTGGCAAGTTTTTGTGCTTTTTCAGAATTAGTTAATAATATTTTGTTATCCTCTTTCAGCGCAGGAATAGGCTTCTGAGGTTTTTTCAAAATTTTTGTCAATTTCCAAAACGGCTTAGAGCCGGGGTTTAATTGAGAAACTTTATTTGCAAAATTTTTGTTTCTCAATTCGGTGAAACGTTTTTTAATTTCCTTCTGAAGATCCTGCCAGATTACTTTCAAAGCAGGATCTCGAGTTCGTTGGAATTGTCTTCTTCTCACGTTTTTAAGACGGATCAGAAGTTTCAGATCGTCGTCAATAATAACTGAGTCGAATTTGACTTCACACTTTGGTATTGATGCGCTTCTAGCTTCGACTATAGTACTAGTCAAAGTTTCGAGGGCATTGTCAATATCAAAATGTGTTTCCAATGAAACATTAACATCTAAATGGCTATCGATGTATGTTTTATATGTATCCCAGTCAGCTCTGTGATAATTGAAAGTAGAGCTGATGGGATTAAAAATCGCTTCATGGGAAATTTGAAATGTTACAGGAAGATGGTCAGAATCAAAGTCAGCATGAGTAATCAATTGGCTACAATGCTGACTTGAGTCAGTTAAGACCAAATCAATTGTTGAGGGATTTCTAGCAGAAGAAAAACAAGTGGGGCTATCGGGATATAGAATAGAAAAATATCCTGAAGAGCACTGATCAAATAAAATCCTGCCGTTTGAATTGGACTGAAGATTATTCCACGAACGGTGTTTCGCATTAAAATCACCAATTATGAAAAATTTGGACCTGTTGCGAGTTAATTTTCGCAAATCAGATTTAAGAAAATCTATTTGCTGGCCAGTGCATTGAAAAGGCAAGTAGGCCGCAATGAAAGTATGTTTACCAAAGTTTGTTTCAACAGAAACACCCAAAGTTTCAAAAACTTTGGTTTCAAATGATGAAAAAAGTTGGTGCTTGATGCGCCTGTCAACGATGATAGCAACTCCACCACATGCTCCATCTAGGCGATCATTTCTATAAATAAAATAGTTTGGGTTTCGTTTGATTGAAGACCCAGGTTTTAGATAAGTTTCAGTAATAACTGCAATATGCACATTATTAACTGTTAAAAAATGGAATAGCTCATCCTCTTTACCATTTAGAGAACGAGCATTCCAATTTAAAATGTTCAAAAATTTATTTGGATCCATTACCAAAACGTAATCCAATTACTATTTTATTTGTAAATTTAACTCCAACTTGGACTGCTTCAGCCATAGTTTGAGTTTTGAACATTGCATCAATCATTTGTTGCAATTGTTCAGATAAAAAGTCAAAATCGGAAGCAGACATGCCTGAATCACGTGCATTTTCCGAATTTGATGTTTGGTGATAGGAATTATTTGAATTTTGCTTACCCGCAGCCACATGGGCATAGGTAGCTCGATTCGTTTGAACAAAATTAGAAATATTACTCACTCCACTGCTGGAGGGTAGATTATTCGCTCTAAGGTTTGTTTGGTGGTTAACTACCTCCGGCGAATAGGTACGAGCGGTATGAAAATTATTCAACCGATCGTTGATGGAAGAATTTGTGTTGTTAGAAATTCTACCTGCAGAGTTTCGGGTACGACTAGCGTTCCCATTCATCTGCCGGGCACGTGATTCGACAACTTTTTTGCGGATAGGGCAATCCCAAAAGTTTGACTTATGGTTGCCACCGCAATTCGTACATTTAAACTTCCTGGTATCTTCCCTTACCGGACAGTTGTCCTTGGCGTGAGAAGAACCTCCACAAATCATGCATTTAGCATCCATGTGGCAATGTTTCGTTCCGTGCCCCCAACCTTGGCACTGGCGGCACTGAGTTGGGTTCTGGAAATTTCCCCCAGGCTTACGAAAATGTTCCCATGTCACTTGGACAAGGAACATTTTCTTCGCCTTTTCCAAATATTTCAAGTTATTTAGATCACTTTTGTTGAAGTGAACTAAATAAAATTCTTGAGAGATACCCTGCCGAGGATTCTCAGAGCGGGTTCTCTTTTTCATTTTTATTACTTGGACTGGAGTGAATCCAAGTAATAAGTTGAGTTCAGTTTTGATCTCATCAGGTGATTTGTCATCACTAGAGAGACCTTTTAATACGACTTTGAACAAGCGTGCAGACCTGTCGTCGTATGTGAAAAATTTATGTTTCTTCTCAGTAAGGTACTTGAGAAGAAGATCCCGATCTTTCAGGGTTTCCGGCAATACGCGGCAGTCTCCTTTCCTGGCAATTTGGAAGGAAACCTTGATTCCCCTTATGGAGTTCAAGATCTCCTGCCTAAAACCAGCAAATTCACAGACGCTGACCACGATTGGCGGCACCCGTTGTTTTTTAGCAGAAATTGAAGTACCTGGGCTAGAGGCATCCTCAATTTGCTGTTCCGAAAAATTGTTCAGCGTTTCATAAGGATTACTCATTTCAACGAAATTTTCATCCGAAACAATTGTTTTAGTAGAAGGAAGCGGAGAAGCTGAAAGTTCTCCTTTCCTTTTAACTTTGCCGCGTTTAGCGACAGTTTTGAAACCGACTTTTTTGGAAGGAAGCGGTGAATTCAAGGATTCACCCTTCCTTTTGTTCGATGATGCAACCATGATTTAATTTGAAGCGACCTTCCAGGAGGTTTTTTCCCTAATCGGTGTCCAAGTAGGATTACCACCGTTTCACGGAATTTGACTTCCGTAAACGGGTCCAACGAATAATCGAAGGCACGGGTCCAGGCAAGGATCGAAAAGGAATCAGTAGGTATAAATTTAGCGCTGAAAAGTGCTATTGTGGGTAGTACTGAGAAGTACTGTTGAATTGCTTTAGGTAGTAAAACTTCCTGCAGCAGAGAGAGCTTACGTCCGCACAGCACAAGAGTACGATGCGAACTGTGTATATAAGTTGATAATTTTGCATTTTTTGGGCGACCTCCTGATTGATTCGGATTGACGTTCGGGCTAATTGGATGGAGCCGTAAAAGAACAGAATATCAACAAAAATCCTTTGATTAAAATAGCATTGTGACAGCCAGTTAGTCCTGTACCAGAGTGCTTGATGATCACTCAGTCTGATGATTATTAGGTCTAACCAAAGCCTGCTATATGATACCGGGCCATTACATATTAATTATTGACAAATCATATGGGGATCAAGTACACATTTCTTTTTATTTTTCGGGTAAGTGTCGCATTCGGGTAAATGTCGTATTCGGGTAAATGTCGCATTCGGGTAAATGTCGCATTCGGGTATTTGTCGCATTCGGGTATTTGTCGCATTCGGGTAAATGACGTTCGGGTAAATGTCATTCGGGTAAATGTCTTTCGGGTAAATGGTTTTCGGGTAAATGTTATAGAACCCTTAATATACGTGAATGTTAAGATAATAATTAATTGTTTTTAATAAACCTTACATTAAGTATTAATGAAAAAAAAATGGTGGAAGATAGAGAAAATAGACCCAGAATTCCAGACCGCTTAAATAAGATATGTATTCCGATAAGTTTTAGTCCGATCGGACTAAAACTAAATCAAAACGAACGTATGACTTTTTAAGTTTAGCAAAACTGTTGTTGGCCAGAAAACCTTAAAGGTTGAAGATTAAACCCTTGAAAAAAGTCCCAAACGAACCAAAACGTCGGGAATTGAAAAAAACTAGCGTTTTCCATTACCCATTAGACTGCGACGCCAAACCATAAAAGTTTTGGAGGCTTGCATGGGCTTTCGTTGGGTTACATGAGAGTTTAAGGAAAATTTAGGATGATCTCAAGGGGTTTTCACGCGATTTCAGAGCGGTTTTGGCAAGTTTCAAGTTGTTTTAATGGCGTCTCAGTGGGTTTCAGGGAAAATTGATAAAACCTATACGTAAAAGAAAAAAAAGATTCTATAACATTTACCCGAAAATCATTTACCCGAAAGACATTTACCCGAAAGCCATTTCCCCGAATGTAGCATATACCCGAATGCCAAATACCCGAATGCGACATTTACCCGAACGCGACATTTACCCGAATGCGTCATTTACCCGAATGCGACACTTACCCGAATGCGACATTTACCCGAATAGTGTATTACTCTGCATAAATTATGATTTTGTGAGTAAAGTTCGTTTGCTTTGTTCAATGCAAAAAGTACATGTATTATTTTGTATTGCGGCTCAGACAAATATTTTCAATGTCGAATTCCTCAAAAACACATTTTATTAAATTTTCTCTGAAATGATCCGCGATAGGAATTCACAAGGCAAACACCTGAATAAAACTAATCACTGCAGCTTGATATTTTTTTGTGTTTGCTGTTGGCATTCCCTGTAGAGATTTACTCTTCTTTGATTCATAAGCTGTTCTTTCGATAAGCATAGAAATGTTTATGATTTAAAGAAGAGAAAAACTCTATTTGTAGACCGAATGGTCATTAGATCGAATCGATTATAGAACAGCCCTCGGCAAGTCAACATATCATTAGAAAAAAAAACTTTGATAAAAAAAAAGTTTGCAATTTGTTCACGATACAGAACATCCTGTTATTAAAAGAAGGGAAAATTCTTAGGTGAAGACTTGGAATCCATCACTCAATCCTGTAAAAATGTAATTTAGAGCAACAACCTATGATCGAAAGAAGAAAAAACTCATATACAGAAAGTAGTTCGAACGCCAATAAATTATGCAGCAGTACAACTCGAAAGAACAGCCTTGAAGAGAAGAAGGAAAAATCTCCGAAGGATCGGAATAGTTAGGCCACCAAACAACTTAGTGAGGTTATCACTATTTCTGTAAAAGAAACTCTACCAAATTTCCCCTAATGCCACGGCCTGAAATCCATAACCCCGAATAGGCTTTTATCCCAAAAGCCATTACCCCGAATGGGTCATTATCCCGTTATAGGCAGAGCAATGGATAGTAAGCCCAGCATATTAACCGAGTGGTCATTAGGCCGAAAAAATGATAGATCGATCGATTAGCAGGCCTCGAAAGAACAGTCTATTCCAAAAAAAGGAAAATATCTGATCAAGTTGCTAATTTGGCCACCAGTCAATTGTGTAAATCTTAACTTGAAAGAACGGCTTATTATTCAAAGAAGAACAAATCTTTCAAGGAGTTAGAAGTTCGTCTGCAAATAAACAATATAACATTCCAACTCGAAAAATAGCCTCTATTTCCAGTTTGGTCGACCAAGTCAGCTACAGTACACAGTTGGACTCTGCAAATTCAAAAGAACAGCCCATTTTAAAAAGAAGGCAAATATTAGAAGAAGTGGAGAATACTTGCAGTATGGCTGCTAAATTGTGACCGAGTATATAAGTAGCTGAAAGCAGCCTGTGTTGTTAAAATGTTATAGCTTGGTAATGAAAAAGTCATTACATTCGAATGTTCACGTTTTTTTTTGCATTTTTCGGGTAAGTGTCGCATTCGGGTAAATGTCGTATTCGGGTAAATGTCGTATTCTGGTAAATGTCGCATTCGAGTAAATGTCGCGTTCGGGTATTTGTCGCATTCGGGTAAGTGACGTTCGGGTGAATGTCATTCGGGTAAATGTGTTTCGGGTAATTGGTTTTCGGGTAAATGTCATAGAACCGAAAAAAAACGACTTCTGTAATGATTTACCGAAATCTCAATCGCTGCGTGTGCGGTAAACGATTTTACCGACAAAAACAGTGAAGTTGGCAAATTTCACCGAGCTTCAATGAAATGTAATCATTTATCTGTCAAACTTAACGATCGTTGAGTCTCCAGTTAGCCTAGTGGTTAAGGCTATGGATCGCGAATCCGGAGACGGCGGGTTCGATTCCCGTTCCGGTCGGGAAAATTTTCTCGACTCTCTGGGCATAGTGTATCAAGGGCAGTTCAGACTTTAAACATGTCAAAAATTCAAAGCTCCCATATGATCACTACAATCGGTGGTGATTTAATGGTGGCCCAAAAGCAAAATAGCTTTATATGGAATTTACTATGGAAAACTTTCAAAAAAGGTTCACCGCGCTGTAAAGCATTACCACAAGGACGAAGTCATTGGGTCAAAGCCGAATCGAATTCTTCAGACCTTAATGATGAATGTTGCCGAAGACCGTAACTCGTTTCGACTCACGAGACAGAAGTTATTAATCAATAATCATCCATGCACGCTTAAACAGAAGACCACAGTTCGATCGACACGTTTGACACGCAATCATAGTATGCGTGTTATTTACCTTCTTGCACACCTTGCAGGATATCGTGTATTAAGATGCGCATGCGAGTGAGAATTTGTTTAATAACATTTTGCCCGATTGTCGAAATAAGTACCGGTCTTCGGCAACATTCATAATTGAGATCTAAAAAATTCAATTCGGCTTTGACCCTATGATTTCATCCTTGTGGTAATGCTGTACAGCGCGGAGATCCTTTTTTGAAAATTCTCCATAGTAATTCCCATACAAACCTATTTTGATTTTGGGCCACCATTAAATCAACACCGAAATGGCTGAAAATTTGACAGGACTGTAGTTTTGTACCAAGTATTGTAGTGAACAGGAACAGAAAAAGTTTTAACTCTTCATCTGCTTATTATAATAGTTATTTATGTAACAAATTGCAAAACTCGATTTTTTCAGCACTCTTCGTATTTATCCAACTCGGCAAGCCTCGTTGGATAAATGTACGACTCGCGCTGAAAAAATTAACTTTTTGCAAATCGTTACATAAATAACTATTATAATAAGCAGATAAAGAGTTAAAGCTTTTTCTCGTACGAGACATGAGACATCCTCGAAAGACTATAATCAAACAGCGTGCTCGCAAACATGCTAGCAGCACAAGTCAAACAAAATAAACCAAGATATTTAGTTACAATTTCTTTGAATGTGAAAGCGGAAAAATGGATGCTCCAAACCGACCAATCACACCAACAACATCCCCACAGAGACGCGACAGAAGACGATCCTTTTAAGGAAACGTCTCGCCTGTGCGACATATCACGTACCCATAGTATGACTATATAACCGTGTCTAGCCAGGATGAACGAACGATCTTATATTCAGTTTCCGTTTGCCTGTCGGTCCAGCGAAAGAAAGCACCGACCGACAAACAGAAAAGATGGTCCCCAGACAAATTTATCAAATTGATGAGTAATAAAAAGCGCATTAACGATTCGGTGGTGGTTTGGTTTGCTTTGGCGGGCGTTCCAAATTGAAAATAGCAACCCCGAACGATTTGCGGTGGAATTTCCTAAAAACTTACATCGCAGATGATAACGAATGACCACCAGCCATGTGTAAGTTATCGCAGCACAGACAATGATTTGAGTCATTGTAAACTAACAAACGAGATTATTCCGAGCGAGCGAAGTGCAGCTCGCAAATGCGACTAGACGACGACGCGACAACGAGCGCAGCAGACCCATGTCATCCACAAACATTACGGAAACGTTGCAGCTCAAGCAACCAGCAACGGCGGTTTTCCGTTTTTTTTTTCTGGGTCAGTCGTCGCCAAGACACTTTGTCACTTAGGAATTGAATTATGTGCCCGTCTTTGTGTTGAACATGGCTTTATGCAGTAAACTACTGTAAGTAACTATGTTTTTTTATTCTTCTGCTATTACTGGGACGACGTGGTGGATGGCTCGACTAGCGATAGTCGCTGACACTAACGCCAGCGCCAGCGCCAACATCGTGCTGATAGAGAGCTTACAACTTGTAAATACCTGCGGGTTGCACTTTGCTGCTACTTGCTGTTCAATGCTGCCACTTTTATGACCGGTTTACAACAATTGAATCGAAAGTGAACGTACCTGGAAAGAAGAGAGGAAAAATTGAGATTTTATTAGATTGATAAGGAATACACGGTTGGCACAATGTAATACAATAATAAAAAGTGGTGTTTTTATTATTGTGAACAAAATTGACACATTAGAAACATACATTTAAGGATCACTCTTCTTTTTTCTTGGAAATACATCCGAACTGAGACAGATCCTGAATCATATCTAATGATATACTCTAAGTTAGTGCTTGCACAATTATCACACTGGGAAGAATTGTTGCTGGATTCATGAAAAAACAGTCATGGAATAACAGCAGTAGCTGCTTCATGATATCCTGACCAGTGTCGCGAAGCATCAGCGTACAAGTCACAAAAAAGCTGATAAACACCAAGCTTGTATCACCCTGTCTCTGCGGTTTCTGATTCGCTCTCTCTACAGTCGCTAACACCAGAAAAGACAGAATCCCATCATAGTCACCCAGTCACCTTTGTTTTGCTACAATCGTCGTGACTTGTATACGGCTCAGGTGAGTGTCATGACTCTCTCCGTCGCCTCAAGCAGATGCACGCGCAACAGCATGTAAAACTATGCATGTGTATTATCACAAGCACGGTACTACGTCATAAGTCCTATTCGTTTTGCATAGCTCAGTTTAAACACACACATTGAGCTCACCACGCAGTTCGCCCTGGCTACGGCAAACGCTCTCACTTCGCCCGTTATGCATCGTTGCTCAGAGAGATTGATTTTCTCGCAACCCGCCTGAAGCATACTCAGCAACTGCTATCGCTGCGGAGCTGCGAAGGATGGAACCCACAACATGTTTGTCATTCCAGGCGTGACATGCTAACTGGTTCGTATCACCTAGGGAAGAGTGAAAGCGGTTCAAGTGATTGTCTCGTGATGGTCGCGATTATTCGCAAGACTGATCCTGACAATAAGTCATGAAATCATGACGCTAAGAATACTCATGAACAACAAAACCCGTTTCCATAAAAAAAGTAATCATTGTCAACTTTTTTTTAATTTTTTTTTCCCGATAAAATACGATGACGCTGGGTCATGGAACCTTGTCGCCAAGTCATGAAACCAAAACACTAAGTTATAAAATCATGACTTAAATACAGAAACCTATGAATCAAAATAAAATAATTTGGCAATGCTGTAGCTAATAGAATGGCCCACTAGGAATACTAGGGTTAAACTAACCCTCTAAAACGCTTGGGAAAATGTTTCGGCTTTTTTTTCACGTTTCAAGTCGTTGCCGTTGAATCAGTTCGCAATCTTTCATTTTCGGTTTCAGTAACGGTTTTTTTGGGTTTCGGAAACAGTAGGTTGTTGGCGTAAGGTCCCCTACCCACCGTGGTGGGGCTGCCACCTTAGGTATCAGTAGGTCGGCTCTAGAGGCACGTTCTCCTCCATTCGGGAAATTTGTGCCACCTTAGGTATAGCTTCCGGTGGAGGAGCATTTCATACTCTACCGCTGGATGCCAGAACAGACGCTGTTTGAGCCGCACCTGCTTGGTGAACAGACGCTCGAGACGTACCTGATCACCTGAAGACAGCTGAAGACATAAGGATAACAGTGCCCAGGCTGCACTACCAGGTAAGCACACAACTCTTAGCTGGCGGTCTTTGTCATCACTTGACTCACGGTGGTGCAGAAGGCCGGATTAACACTGCTTATACCAACAGGGTTTTTGTAACGTAAAGTACCGACAGGCAAAAAAACGTGGAACTAATTTTTTTGCACATCCATATCTCAGCAGTTAGTGAACCAAATTTCAATCTTTTTGCGTTAACGGAATCCTACACTATTCTAGAGAGGTGTGGTGAAAGCCGATTGGAATTTCATGCAGCTTCCGGTGAGAACCAGGCGAAAACATTAGTTCCACATTTTTAACATCTTCCGGTTCCGTTATGTTCCCGGATTGGTTGTGAGTACCATGGCTTTGTAGCGAGTTCTTTCGAAACCTCGACAAGATAGCAACATTCTGTCTTCGGCAAAGTTGTTCAGAACAACAACCACTTGCTGGTGATGGATTTCTTAGTTCCGAATTTCCCCACCACGTGGCGCTAGTGTACATAGTAACTTCCGGTACGACTTTGGTGGGATATAGCACGAGATTGAAGCCAGATAGGAAGATGCGATCTTCGGCAAAGTTGTTCAGTACTACGAGTACTCCCAGGTGATGAAGAGCATAGTTTAAAATTTCCCCACCACGTGGCGCTAGTGTACATAGTAACTTCCGGTACGACTTTGGTGGGATATAGCACGAGATTGAAGCCAGATAGGAAGATGCGATCTTCGTAAAAGTTCTTCAGTACTACGAGTACTCCCAGGTGATGAAGAGCATAGTTTAAAATTTCACCACTACGTGGCGCTAGTGTACATAGTGACTTTCGGTACGACGTTGGTGGGATATAGCACGAGATTGAAGCCAGATAGGAAGATGCGGTCTTCAGCAAAGTTGTTCAGGACTACGAGTACTTCCAGGTCGTGAAGAGCATAGTTCAGAATTCCACCACCACGTGGCGCTAGTGTACATAGTGACTTCCGGTACGACTTTGGTGGGATATAGCACGAGATTGAAGCCAGATAGGAAGATGCGATCTTCGGCAAAGTTGTTCAGTACTACGAGTACTCCCAGGTGATGAAGAGCATAGTTTAAAATTTCACCACTACGTGGCGCTAGTGTACATAGTGACTTTCGGTACGACTTTGGGGGGATATAGCACGAGATTGAAGCCAGATAGGAAGATGCGATCTTCGGCAAAGTTGTTCAGTACTACGAGTACTTCCAGGCCATGTAGAGCATAGTTCGGAATTTCACCACCACGTGGCGCTGGTGTACATAGCTACTTCCGGTATGATTTTGGAGGGATATAGCACGAGATTGAAGCCAGATAGGAAGATGCGGTCTTCAGCAAAGTTGTTCAGGACTACGAGTACTTCCAGGTCGTGAAGAGCATAGTTTAAAATTCCACCACCACGTGGCGCTAGTGTACATAGTGACTTCCGGTACGACTTTGGTGGGATATAGCACGAGATTGAAGCCAGATAGGAAGATGCGATCTTCGGCAAAGTTGTTCAGGACTACGAGTACTTCCAGGTTATGAAGAGCATAGTTCAGAATTTCACCACCACGTGGCGCTAGTGTATATAGTGACTTCCGGTACGACTTTGGTGGGATATAGCACGAGATGGAAGCCAGATAGGAAGATGCGATCTTCGGCAAAGTTGTTCAGGACTACGAGTACTTCCAGGCCATGTAGAGCATAGTTCGGAATTTCATCACCAAGTGGCGCTAGTGTACATAGCTATTTCCAGTACGAATTTGGAGGGATATAGCACGAGATTAAAGCCAGATAGGAAGATGCGATCTTCGACAAAGTTGTTCAGGACAACGAGTATTTCTAGGCCATGAAGAGCATAGTTCCGAATTTCACAATCACGTGGCGCTACTGTACATAGCTAGTACCGGTATGATCTTGGTGGGATATAGCACGAGATTGAAGCCAGATAGGAAGGTGCGATCTTAGGCAAAGTTGTTCAGGACTATTAGGTGATGAAAAACATATTTCGGAATTTCACCCCTATGTGGCGCTAGTGTACATAGTTACAGTCAAGTCTCTTACTAAACGAATTCCTATTAAACGAACTCCTATTAGACAGGGGTGAGCGTAATAGGAGAAGAGCTTATGGGATTTCGGCCTATTATCTCGGGTGTGTTAAGAGTTAACGCAATACTTTCTTCGGCAAAGTTTTAGGGCTTGCTAAGATCTACCATTTAGAACTTTGGTTCATATGATCAATTGGCAACTTGGCCGCCAGAGGGATCATTAAAAATTTGATGCAAAATTGCACTACAGGAACTATATCAGGTTGTCAAGCAAACGTTACGATATGCGACAGCTCAAGACCCTGATAATTTGGAAGGATAGTGTCTTCGGAAAACTTGTTGGGTACACCAATAACTTACTGACGATGTGATGCGAAGTTCGAAATTCCTCCACTGGGCGGCGCTAGTAAGCAAGTAAATTTTTAAAACCTCATATCTCAGAATCCCGATAACTTGGAAAGTATGACATAAACTTACATAAAAATAAACACTTGTTTTGCAATTCTGCCACTAGGCAACGCTAGTGAACATACAAATTTTAGAAATCTCATAGCTCAGAATCCTGATAACTTAGAAAGTTGGGGTCTTCGGCAAAGTTGATCAGTATGACATAAACATATATAAAAATAAACACTTGTTTCAAAATTCTGCCACTAGGAGGCGCTAGTAAACTTGCAAATTTTAGAAATCTCATAGCTCAGAATTCTGATAACTTAGGAAGTTGGTGTTTTCGGCAAAGTTTATCAGTATGACATAAACTTACATCAAAATAAACACTTTTTTCGAAATTCTGCCACTAGGCGACGTTTACGGGTTTTTTCGTCTTTTTTCGACTTTTTGGGGTTTTTCAGCTTGGCAAACTAGTGTCGCTCCCCACGATAACTTAGAAAGTTGGTGTCTTCGGAAAAGTTGATCAGTATGACATGAACTAACATAAAAATAAACACTTGTTTCAAAATTCTGCCACTAGGAGGCGCTAGTAAACTTGCAAATTTTAAAAATCTCAATGCTCAGAATCCTGATAACTTAGGAAGTTGGTGTCTTCGGCAAAGTTGATCAGTATGACATAAACTTACACAAAAATAAACACTTGGTTCAAAATTCTGCCACTAGGAGGCGCTAGTGAACTTGCAAATTTTAGAAATCTCATAGCTCAGAATCCTGATAACTTAGGAAGTTGGTGTTTTCGGCAAAGTTGATCAGTATGACATAAACTTACATAAAAATAAACACTTGTTTCAAAATTCTGCCACTAGGCGGCGTTTACCGTTTTCTTTTCATCTTTTTTCGACTTTTTTGGGGTTTTTCGGCTTGGCAAAACTAGTGTCGCTCCCCCCGATAACTTGGAAAGTTGGTATCTTCGGCAAAGTTAATCAGCATGACATAAACTTACATAAAAATTAACGCTTGCTTTGCAATTCTGCCACTAGGCGGCGCTAGTAAACTTGCAAATTTTAGAAATCTCAGTATGACATAAACTTACATAAAAATAAACATTTGTTTCAAAATTCTGCCACTTGGAGGCGCTAGTGAACTTGCAAATTTTAGAAATCTCATAGCTCAGAATCCTGATAACTTATTTACTTGTTTATTTTTATGTAATTTTATGTTATACTGATCAACTTTGCCGAAAACACCAACTTCCTAAGTTATCGGGATTTTGAGATATGAGGTTTTGAGTGAGCATGTCACTAGCGCCGTCTAGTGGTAGAATTGCGAAAGAAGTGTTTATTTTTATGTAAGTTTATGTCATACTGATCAACTTTGCCGAAGACACCAACTTTCTAAGTTATCAGGATTCTGAGCTATGAGATTTCTAAAATTACATGTTCACTAGCGCCGCCTAGTGGCAGAATAGTGAAACAAGTGTCTATTTTTATGTTAGTTTATGTCATACTGATCAACTTTGCCGAAGACACCAACTTCCTAAGTTATCGGGATTCTGAGATATGAGGTTTTGAAAGCTTACTTGCTCACTAGCGCCGCCCAGTGGAGGAATTTCGAATTTCGCTACTCATCGTCAGTAAGTTATTAGCGTACCCAACAGCTTTCCCCAAGACACTATCCTTCCAAATTATCAGGGTCTTGAGCTGTCGCATATCGTAACGATTGCTTGACAACCTGATATTGTTCCTGCACAGTTAGGAAAAAACACCGACTTCGGTAATGTTTTACCGAAATCTCAACCGTTAAGTTTGTTTTACAGGAAAAAATCGGCAAAGATAGCAACTTTTACCGAAGTTCGTTAAAGTTTGACAGATAAACGATAACATTTTACCGAAATTTGTTATTTTTTTACAGAATTTCGTTAAAAATCCATTACCGAACGCTCAGCGGTTGAGATTTCGGTAAAAATTACCGAACGCGATTAGCTGTGTGTAGTGCAATTTAGCATCAAATTGTTGATGGTCCCTCTAGCGGCCAAATTGCCAACTAATCATATGAACCAAAGTTATAAATGGTAGATCTTATCAAGCCCTAAAACTTTGCCGAAGAAAGTATTGCGTTAACTCTTAACACACCCGAGATAATAGGCCACATCCCCAAAATGCCGAAATCCCATAAGCTCTTAGTCTCCTAATGAGCGGATTCCTATTGCGCCTCCCGACCAGTGATCTTATAAGAGTCTCGACTGTACTTCCGGTACGACTATAGTGAGATAAATCACAAGATTGAAGCCAGATAGGAAAGTACGATCTTCGACAAAAATGTTCAGGATTACGATTACTTCCAGGTCGTGAAGAGCATAGTTCAAAATTTCACCACCACGTAGCGCTAGTGTACATAGCTACTTCCGGTACGACTTTGGTGGGACATAGTACAAGATTGAAGCCAGATAGAAGATGTGATCTTCGACAAAGTTGTTCAGGACTACGAGTACTTCCAGGTCATGAAGAGCATAGTTCAGAATTTTACCACCACGTGGCGCTAGTGTTCATAATGACTTCCAGTACGACTTTGATGAGATATATCCCAAGATTGAAGTCAGATAGGAAGGTATCATCTTCGACAAAGTTGTTCAGGACTACGAGTACTTCTAGGTTATGAAGAGCATAGTTTTGAATTGCACCACCACGTGCCACTAAGTGTACATAGTTACTTCCGGTACGACTTTGGTGGGATATATCACGAGATTGAAGGCAGATAGTATGGAACAATCTTTGACAAAGTTGTTTAGGACTACGAGTACTTCCAGGTCATGAAGAGCATAGTTCAGAATTTAACCACCACGTGGCGCTAGTGCTGGCGCGATATATCACAAGATTGAAGCCAGATAGGAAAGTACGATCTTCGACAAAAATGTTCAGGATTTCGTTAACTTCCAGGTCATGAAGAGCGTAGTTCAAAATTTCACTACCACGTGGCGCTAGTGTACAATGCTACTTCCGGTACGACCTTGGTGGGATATAGCACGAGATTTAAGCCAGACAGAAAGGTGCGATGTTCGGCAAAGTGGCGCTATATCATTAGAATGAAGCCAGATAGGAAGGTGTGATCTACGGAAATGTTGTTCATGACTACGAGTACTTCCAGGTCAAGAAGAACATAGTTCCGAATTCTACCACAACGTGATGCCAGTGTACATAGTGACTTCCGATACGTCTTTAGTGAGATGTTTCACAAGATTGAAGCCAGATGATACAAAGGTACGAGTCTAGCTCCCACGTTCAAGGATCAAGGAGCAAGGATCATTTCAGGGCCACTTGGAGAGTATGAATTATTTAATTATTTCTTGAAGAATTCCTGGAAGAATATTTCAAAAAAAATCCAGAAGCAATTCCTTTACTGGAAGAAATTCAGCTGGAATCTCTGGAGGGATACCTGAAGGGTGTCCGTGAGGAATTTTAGTAATAACGACTGCATAAATTCCATTGGGAATTCCACGAATGAATATTCACAGGAATCCTTGGAGGAGGAATTTCTTGATCAATATTTTGAGAAATTCCCGGAGGAATGCTTTGAAAAATATCCGGAGGAATTCCTGGAGACACAATGAATAGGTGAGTTTATTCCAGAAGAATCACTGGAGAAATGCTTGAATAAAATTCTAAAGAAATTCCAGTAGGAATCTGTGGAACAAAAATCCCTAATAAAATTCTCAAATACATCATTGAAAAAAAAAATCCCAGGACCAATCCTGAGGAAATTCCTTGTCGGAATTTCCTTGCGGGATTCCAATACGAATAGCTAGATAAATTGTCAGAACAATCCTTCGAGTTAGTCAGAGAAGTCCCAATTTGGTGTGACGTGGTGGTGACGTTCGGAACTGGAAGTACTTGAAGTCCTGATCAACTTTGCCGAAGATCGTACTTTCCTGTCGGGCTTCAATCTCGTGCTATATCCCACCAAAGTCGTACCGGAAGTAACTATGTACACTAGCGTCCGTGATGTTGGAATTTGGAACTATGCTCTTCATGACCTGGAAGTACTCGTAGTCCTGAACAACTTTGCCGAAGATCGCATCTTCCTATCTGGCTTCAATCTTGTGCTATATCCCACCAAAGTCGTACCGGAAGTCACTATGTACACTAGCGTCACGTGGTGGTGAAATTCTGAACTATGCTCTTCATAACCTGGAAGTACTCGTAGTCCTGAACAACTTTGCCGAAGATCGCATCTTCCTATCTGGCTTCAATCTCGTGCTATATCCCACCAAAGTCGTACCGGAAGTCACTATGTACACTAGCGTCACGTGGTGGTGGAATTCTGAACTATGCTCTTCATCACCTGGAAGTACTCGTAGTCCTGAACAACTTTGCCGAAGACCGCATCTTCCTATCTGGCTTCAATCTCGTGCTATATCCCACCAAAGTCGTACCGGAAGTTACTATGTACACTACACTGCAAATTTTGTTTGCCGGTATTCAGCAAATTTTGCTGATTTTTTTTGTGCTGATTTCATTCAGCAATATGAATTTACTGAATATCAGCAATTATTTTTCAACTTGCTGAACCATCCAGCAATTTTGACAGTTGATCAGCAATGTTGTGCTGAAGTTCAGCAAAAATTTTGCTGAAATTCAGCAATTTATTTTGCTGATTTTTTTTGTGCTGGAAGCGTTTCGAAAAATTTGGTGTGTAGCACCACGTGGTGGGGTAATTCGGAACTAAGAAATCCATCACCAGGAAGTGGTTGTTGTTCTGTACAACTTTGCCGAAGACAGAATGTTGCTATCTTGTCGAGGTTCCGAAAGAACTCGCTACAAAGACATGGTACTCACAACCAATCCGGGAACATAACGGAACCGGAAGAAGTTAAAAATGTGGAACTAATGTTTTCGCCTGGTTCTCACCGGAAGCTGCATGAAATTCCAATCGGCTTTCACCACACCTCTCTAGAATAGTGTAGGATTCCGTTAACGCAAAAAGATTGAAATTTGGTTCACTAACTGCTGAGATATGGATGTGCAAAAAAACAGTTCCACGTTTTTTTGCCTGTCGGTACTTAGCGTGTTAAAAGATTTCTATCCTGGGCGATTGCCAGCCATCGCCTTGACCTGTGGGCAGGTCAAATTTCTATCGACTTGCTTGATTGCGTTGTTGGCTGCGTCGCCATGAGCCTCTGGGCCTTTTTTTTCCTTCTAAAGCATAGGGGGTTAAATCTGCTCATCAGACACCCTAACAGGAAGGTTAGGGTAGTGTGGGGTTAAGGCCGTCTTCTACAACGCCAGTAGAAGCCAGGACTACTCTCTCCTCGACCCACTAAAACACATTCCTATGGTCGCCAAACCCTACGTCTCTCCGGAACCACCAAGAAGGTATTGCTTCAGAGAGGGGCTAGTGCATATCGCACCCTCAAGGTTAGCTGCCGTAGCCTAGCAGCAACGAACATCGATGACTCGCTCTGGAGAGTTCATCAAGATAGCATGCTGGCGCTTAGCCAGTTTCCCGAGTGGTCCTCGCCACTCCCTTTGTCCTCGGAAGGCGGGCAGGGTCAACCCCGCCCGCGCCCTACTGCTGAGCGGACATCAAGAACTGATGCCCACATGCAACCCGATCTGACCTGCTCGTAAGGAAGGGTATCACTACCCTTCAGGCCCTATCAGATGCATCCGTAGGTTGCAGACAGCAGGGTCTCACCTACCCCGACCCTTGCCGGGGACCCCTTTCCAACCGCGGGCTCGGATCCAACCCAGTAGACTGACGCCACGACAGCACCGCTACCGGGACTTCCTCTCCGCGGCCATTTAATCGCTGTAAGGGTCGATCTCGACCGCAGGGCACCGGTATGACCTACGAAGCCGACTTCGAACCCCTGGACCACCTCTTGTACTGCATCTGAACTAGCCATTTTCCGAGTCCACGCGCCACCTCCTCTGTAGTTCCCAGACGATATGGGTGATAGCCGTTGAAACGGCATTCCAGCTAATCTCATCCCTACACATCCTCTGGACCAAGTTGTCCGGGTTTGTGTCCTCCCCGCATGTGGCAAGCATGCGGTCACGCATTGTGCGAAAACGCGGACACACGAACAAAACGTGTTCCGCCGTTTCCTTTAAACCATTGCACGCTGGGTATTCGGGAGAATCCGCATGCCCGAAACGGTGTAGATACTGTCGGAAGCAACCATGACCTGTAAGGACCTGTGTCAGGTGGAATGTAACTTCCCCATGGCGCCTATTAATCCAACTATCTACCCTCGGTATCAACCTATGGGTCCACCTTCCTTTGGTGGAACTGTCCCACGCGCGCTGCCATTTGACCATAGAGGCCATCCTGGCAGTCCTGCGTATGCCTCTTGTGCCGCGCATTTCGCAGCACTCCATGTCCTCACTGATAAGAATGCTGATAGGCACCATACCAGTAATGACGCAGAGAGCGTTGTGTGACACGGTACGGTATGCGCTCGCAACCCTCAGGCACATAAGCCTGTAAGTACTTTCCAGCTTCCGTCGGTAGCATTTAGTACTTAGCGCGGTGCCCCACGCCGGGCCGCCATACCTAAGTATGGACGTAGCAACACTAGCCAGAAGCTTGCGCTTACTGGCGTACACCGCAGAGCTATTGGACATCATCCGGGACAGTGCCGCAATAGCTGTGGAGGCTCTTTTACAGGCATAATCGACGTGGCTACCGAAGGTAAGCTTATCGTCGATCATCACGCTCAAGTGTTTGACGGAGCGCTTTGACAGGATAGTACACTCTCCTACACTGATCTCCGTCTGCTGCTCCGACTTCAGGTTGTTAACAACCGTCACCTCTGTCTTGTGGTGAGCCAGCTCCAGTTTCCTGGACCGCATCCACGCCTCCACAACCTTGATCGAGTGGTTGGTAGTCAACTTTACCTCCTCGATCGTTTCACCGTAGACTTCGAGCGTAATGTCGTCGGCAAATCCGACAATCACCACTCCTACTGGATACTCTATAACCTCAACACCTCGTCGTACATGACATTCCATAACACCGGACCCAGGATGGAACCTTGCGGAACTCCTGAGGTTATGTGAAAGCACTTCCGACCCACCTCCGTGTCGTAGACTAGTACACGATTCTGAAAGTAACTTCCGAGAATCTTGTACAGGTACTCCGGTATCCCCAGACGCAAGAGCGCATCGGCAATAGCAGACCAGCTGGCGCTATTAAACGCATTCCTTACATCCAGAGTCACTACCGCGCAAAAGCGAATTCCCCTCTTCTTAGGCTCGAGTGCTCTCTCGGCGGTTTTGTAACCGACAAGATAGCGTCTACGGTGGACCTCCCCTTCCGGAAGCTTCGGTGTTGACACGGGTAATGCGTCGAACCCTTGGCGGATCATGCTGAGGTGTTGATGGCGTGACCGACACTTGAAAAAGGTTTCCAAAGTGCTCGAACCAGCGTTTCAACCGGTCAGCCGGTTCGGTCAATAGCTGTCCAGACGTGTCCTTCACGGGCATCGTAGTATTCATCTTAATCCCACTAAGGCGACGTGAAACATCGTAGAGGAGACGGATGTCGCCGGTGTTTGCGGCTTTCTCGCCTTCGTCGGCTAGGGAGTCCCGTCTACATGAGCGTTTCACTTCCTTCTCGAGAGCCGAATAGGGCTGACGGGCTACGGCTTTGGCTCCTCGTGTTTTCGCTCGCTCTATCGTGGCTTTGGCGTTCCTTCGCTCCTCTATCTTCCTCCAGGTATCATCTGTGATCCACTGCTTCTCCGGGCACGTAGCTCACCCAAATTATTCTCGCCGGAGGCGCTGAAAGCGTTCTTGATGGCGCTCTATTGATCTTCTACGCTTCCATCTGCTGGAAAATCCGCAGCACGGTTTCCTAGCTTCTCGACGAAGGACCTTTTCACCGCTGCCTTGAAACGCACATATCTGGATATTTCTTGCAACTGATATATGATTGCCAGAATTGGACGTTCGACGTTACCAAAGTTAATGCCATAACGATAGCATTTCGACCGTGAACTCAATCCGTTCACGAAAAACATTTTTTACGAGTTTCTATCATCCTTGCACTCTGATACCTTTACAAAAATCATGAAAAATCGTAACCGATGACCAACAGAGCCAATTAACAATGAACCGTATTCATTTGAGCGTCACATAACAGAATAATGCCAAGCTCGTGAGTTAGCCATTCCCGGCTTATAGAAACCAAAAACCATAAGTGAGCTATAAATCGATCGAATGATATTGCCTTCTTTCGAATAAATATAAACGGAGCGAGGTAAGGTAGATGCAATGCAACTTAACCAACGTCGCCGTCAACCGGCACTGATTATGGATTTGACCTTGGACAAGTAGCAAGCACTCGTCACACCTATATGGGGGCCTGTGCAATGAACTTGTGGTACGCCGCTGTCTGCTAACAACAACACGGAACTTGAGGCTTCTCCGATCCGCCGTGGTAATCATCACCCCATCAAATGGGACAGGCCAGCAAGACGGGATGGGACGGAGCGGGATGGCATTGTTGAAATATGTTTCCATCCAGCTGAAGCTGAATAAGGTGGGAAATTTTCGCCGGAAGAATTCGCGGTGGATCCGCAGAAACTGCGCAGCTCAACTTCAGGTACGGCGTCGCATCGCGTTGTCGGTTGGTACCTACATACAGGTACGTGATAGATCGTCTAACGACTCAGTGGCGTACTTGCTATGCACTGCACTGGATGGATGTGCCGGAATGTGGTTTGTTGTGGCAAGAAATGGTCACCACTAATTACCGGTACATCTTGGCGGATCATGAAATATTGGAGAAATGTTCCAAGCAGCCCTTCTATTGAAGCGGGGTGCGTGCGTACCGGGGAAAATAGGTCGTTTGTATTTTATGGCTGTGAGGATGAATTCTGCGAGGCATGGAATACCAACATCTGTTCGGTCGGAGCCAACACAGTATACGGTCGGATTGGATTAGAAACACCCAGCTTTCATAAATCCATTTTCTGCAACTAGCTTTACCTTGATAGTTGACACACCGTGTACGTTGATATCAGCTTTTTCGATAACCTGATGAACGGTTAGCAGCAAAGTGGTCTCAGACTATATCTGAACCGGTAGTGTTCCGGAACCTGTTCCGGGTGTCCCACCGGAAGTAGCCAAATATAAAAGTGAACAAGACCACACCGAATCGCGGCTTTTACGATAACCTGATGAACGATTAGCTAGAAAATAGGCTCAGAAAACATCGGAAACTACCAGTAGTGTTCCGGAATCGGCTCCAGGTGTCCCGCTGGAAGTGCCCATAAGGACTGTTCATTAAAGAAAGTGGAAATCTGTTTACCAATAGTTTAGAGTTAAAACTAAACAAAAAATTGTGAATTTTTGCTCAGTGTGTAAAAACGTTGTTCACTTCGGCAACACACTCAAAGAAAACGGAAAAAGTAAGAAATTTCGGTTAGCGACTAGCAGATTAATTCTGCACAAATGGTGTTTCAAAAAGTTGTCGTTTCGAGAATTGGCTTACTAATACACTTCCGGGACCACAATTTTTTAACGCTAAGTAGGGGACAGTTGTGCCGGATGATGTAAGGTGCATCAAAACTGAAAAATTTGGGAAAAAGTTTTTAGTGTGGCAAGCCAATTGTTCATGTGGCTTAAAGAGTTCTTCGTATTTCACAACGGGAACAATCAACGGTGAAAATAACAGAAAGGAATGCATCAAAAAACGACTTCTACTTATCTACCGAAAACATACGGATCCTCTTTTGTTTTAGGTGGATCTGGCATCCGCTTATTACGCTTCTTCTACACTAGAGATGCTCAATACGGAAAAAGTCGATTTTGTCGAAAAATGGCAAAATCCACAAAACTTCTCTGAACAGCGTCCTGTGGAAAGATACTGGACAATAATTAAGCGGCATCTTAAGAAAGATGGAAGAGAAGCAAGCTCTGTTGATTGGTTAAAAAAAAATTTGGCCTGCGGCACAACGAAAAGTTACGGAGAAAGTTGTGCAGAATCTAATGGGAGCTGTCAAGAGGAAAGTCCGAGCGTTCTTCCGAAAAGCAAAGTAAATGTTCAAACTCACGTGAATTTGGCCACATGTATGTTGATTGTCATTTATAAAAAATAAAATTATGAATTTGTTCGAAAATACACATTTTCTATTGGAAAACAGGTGTCCACTTTCTTTAATGAACAGTCCTTATATAAAAATGAACCAAACACATGCATGCGACACTTCAAATCACGGCTCTTTAGGTAACGTGATGCAAGAAAATGTCAGACCATACTTGGGACAAGCGGTAGTATTCTGGAACCGGTTCCGGGTATCCCACCGGAAGTCCTCTAATGTAGAAGAGAACCAAACCCATACATGTGGCACATAAAATAGAGGCTTTTTTCGATAACCTGAAGAAAGGTCAGCAAGAAAATAGTCTCAGACTACAGGTAGTGCCCTAGAACCGGTTTAGGGTATCCCGCCGGAAGTAACTAAATGTAAATGTGAACCAACCTGTACATGCGACAGATCAAATAACGGATTTAGGATTATCTGATGAATTGTTTGCTAGGAAACAGCCTCAGATCACATTAAAGGCTACCGGTTGTGTTTTAGAACTGGTTCCGGGTGTCCGATCCAAATCGTAAAAATGAACCAAACTCATGCATGTGACCCATCACTTTGCGGCTTTTTGGGAAACCTTACGAACAGTTAGCAAGAAAGTAGTCTCAGATCATATTTAAGACAATCGGCGTCCCACCTGGAAGAGGTAAAATGTAAAATTACACAAAACACATTCATGTGTTACATCCAATAACTGCGTTTTTGATAACCCAATGACGGTTAGTAAGAAAATAGTCTCAGACCATTTTCGGGACAACCGGTAGTGTCCCGGAACCGTTTCTGGGTGTCCCATCGGAAATGGTCAAATGTTAAATTGAAACAAACCCATCCATGCGATACATCAAGTCGTGGCTTTTAGCCTGATGTACGTTGAACAATTAACATGAACAGTTACCAAAAAAATGAACTCAGACCATATTTATTTTATGATAGTGTTCCTGAACCGATTCCGGGTGTCCCGCCGGAAGTTGTTAGATGTAATCAAATCCATGCATGCACTACATCACATCGCGACAATAATCTGATGAACAGTTAGCAACAAAACTTTCTCAAATCACATTTTAGATTACCAAAAGTACTCCGGAACCGGTTCAGTGTGTCCCGCCGGCCGGATGTGGTCAGATATACATGTGAACCAAATCCATGTATGTGACACGACAAATTCAGTATTATCAGAACTCAAGACATGACTCAAGAACACTTTGGCCCGCGTCGATGGAAAGATCATGAGTACGAGAAAGGCATTATCACTACCCCTTGGAAAACTGTCAAATTGACGCAAACCTAGACGCAACGTACGCAGTGTTCCTCAGCATCCGTGAACCGTGAAGCAAACAAATTGACAGGCTTTTCGACAAATAAAGTTCCAGTGAAACTACCATAGAAATGCGGGGTGCATTACAACCAAACATTAAGCACTCAACCCAACAGCATAACTCAGTTCTGTTAAAACAAACAGTCTCTTTTCTTGTGCCATCATAACTTAAAAAGTCAGTACCGCATGCACGACATCAATCGCAACATATGTTTAGAGTAACAATTAGTCAGCTAATATATTATTTCCCGTTGCCGTCGTCGTCGCATTTATTCGCCCGTGTTGATCGGTTCCGTCTGCGCAATGCCCAATCGACTACCAATGGAAACACTCGTAACACACTATCGATTGGATGGTACGTATTTCTTGGGTTAGTTGGTGCAGATTGCGTGCTTGTTTACCATAGGAAGCCTAAACGACGCGACGACGACGCCGGGCGGCCGCAACCACAATGTGAAAGTCCAACTTTAGCCCAAGAGCTAATCATACGGATTTCATAGGTATAGGGAAGAAGCGGGCGGTCGGGCGGTCGGACAACAGCACACACAGCTCAGCTCAAGTAAGGCAACAAATTATATTTTTCTTTTCTTCAATCGACCGGCACTTGCCTTGCCACTCGATTTTTCCAAGAAAGAAAATCGAGAAAACCCTTGCCTTGCTAATCAAGCGTATGGGCGAGCAAATGCAGCGCGTTTGGTTGTTCTAATTTTCGGTCTGCAAGCGTGATTGGAAAGAAAATACACGTGGCTATACACACACACACACGAGGGAAACACGGGAGAGAAATTCAAATCGGAAAACGATTCCGAGGCGGCGGCATCGGAAAAATTGAGCCGAAGTGTTTGCTTACATCCATTAACATGGCTTGGATACACTGACTGTACTCGACAGAGTTGTTTGCGCTAATCTGTGGCTAAGAAATTATCAACACTTATTTTAATTTTTCTGTGGTGTTCGGTCATTCGATCGAAAGCAATTTTGTTGAACAACTTTTGGTTGAGTTGGTAATAAGTATCTGGGACAGTTAAGCGCTCATCAGCTTACGAACAAAAACGGCCTACGAATCATCGATTTTACCGCCTCCAAAAACATAGCCATTCGAACCACCTTCTTCCTACACCAGCCTCCCTTATCGTTACCCAGTAGACAGAATCCCCATTCAGCCGGCGATGTGATGTCTGATTGCCAGACGCACATTGGGCCAGGAGAGTGTCATTTTGGTAAAAAATCAATAACTTTTTTCGAGACGAGATATCAATGGGGTGTCTTCGGCAACTTTTTTATGCATTTAAGGCTGCATCTTATGTAGGGGTCGTCCATATTTTAAATTCATTTTTGCGAAATTTACGACATAAAACTTTTTTCTGGTGCATTTTTTGAGGTCAAAATAATCTACAAAAATATAGCCCAAAGTATACCAAAAAACTTTACTGGACAAACTTATATTTATTTTTTTCATTTTCATTGAGTTTGGAAGCGGTTTTCATGGCCGACCCCTAAAAACCAGTTTTTGGCCCATAACTTTTTTGTGTGCGATTTTCGAAGCCTACTATGTTCTAGACAAATGTTTATGGGATGATTTTGCAACTTTTTCTTGAAGACGACCATAAGCTATTTCGTCCCTACTAAGAGTTATGCACTTTTTTAGCTTGAAAATGTGCTATTTTGTGATGCGTGTATCTCAAAATGGCGCAAACATTTTTCAAATCTGTAAAGGTGACACAATTCTACTAGTATTCAACTACATTTTAACGCGTTAAAACATTGGGGATAATCTAATTTACCCATAATAAGATGCACTTGAAAACTGTGATTTATTGATATTTGCAAGTGAAATTTCCTTGTCGCCATGTAAGGCAACGTTGCATGGCATGCTTTGATGACATTTAGGGGGCTGATACTATTAACCCTTATGTGGCCATTTGAAAAGCACGGTGTAGAAAAAAGCAAAAAAATTGTCGGCCACATAACGGTTAAGCACATTGCAACAACATGAAAATGCTTCATTATGGAATTCAAAAATCAATTTTATTTTATTATTCACAAATTACAGTGAGGAACCTTAAAATCATTATGGTGAAGGTCCACTGCGTCCCCCATTTTAATTGTTGGAGTATGGAGTTGGAGTATGGAGTATCGTCAAACTTACATACTTGAACTTGTTTTTATTGATGCTCTGCAAATCGCTGCGTTCCATCTACGTCAAATCGTTCTTCTCTGGGCCCGGGCCAATCGCTCAGTTCCTCTGGACGTTTAGTGCTTTTTGGTACTCATCCTCAACTGCAAACATTGCGCGGCCTAGCACGGAGCCGACGGCATCTCTGTAGTTCTCTACTTAATATTACTTTCGTCTGCTATTTTTCCGATATCCGTAAAACTTGAACAGCCCAATGCAGTCTGCCGTAGACTAGAAAGTTATTAAATTAACGCATATTCTACTCTACAAATGCGACCAATTTCTCCCAAACGGTTTAAATCGTGATCAAAACAGGGCGGCCCATAAGCCGCACATTATGTGTAGATGTCTTTTTTTTCCTGTTCGGGTTTGTCACTGCTACCAGTTTTTAGATCTATTGTGACATTACCCGTATCCTTAGTGTAGTGCATGTGACATTACTCAATTGCCATTGAGGGACAATAAAGTATCGATTTTGATACAGTTTTTGTTTTGTTTGTAGATGTCTTAGCTCCGACCATTTTCACAAGAGAATTTTTGCTAAGCGTGTTCTACTCCATATGGTATCAGAAATGACAGGAAGCATGATTAACAGATTATTGATTCAGCCAAGCTCAACTAAGTGTGTACACATACATATAGAAATGCCACTCTAACATTCCTTAGCTCGTTACCTTTGACGGATATAATACATGACGGTAAAGAGGAACACGGCGCATAAATCAAGATTTTATAATAGGTATGTGTCAAACGGTTGGCATTGTTAAATTAATAAAATAAGGCAGACTGTGTTGGGCTGGTCACGTCACATGGGCGTCGGAAGAACGACAAGTGATGGTAATATTCAGCAGAAAAGTCCAAGATGTAAGTTTGACGAAACTCCAAATTCCAGATTCATTATTAAGAAAACGCTAGGCAAAATCCAACAATTAAAATGGGGAACGCAATGGACCTTCACCATGATCATTTTAAGGTTCCTCACTTCTGTTATTTGTGAATATTGAAGTAAAATTGATTTTTGAACTCCATAATGAAGCATTTTCATGTTGTTGCAATGTTTGATGAGCCTCTGCACGAATCTGGCGTACTGCTCACTCCCACAGAAAACTTGAAAACAGTTCGCACAGTAAAAGTCAAATGTGACTTTTACTGTGCGCGCTGTTTTCAAGTTTTCTGTGGGAGGGAGCAGGACAGGGCAAATTCGTGCAGAGGCTCATAGTATCGGCCCCCCAAATGTCATCAAAGCATGCCATTCAATGTTGCCTTACATGGTGACAAGGAAATTTCACTTGCAAATATCACTAAATCACAGTTTTCAAGTGCATCTTATTATGGGTAAATTAGATTATCCCCAATGTTTTAACGCGTTAAAATGTAGTTGAATACTAGTAGAATTGTGTCACCTTTACAGATTTGAAAAATGTTTGCGCCATTTTGAGATACACGCATCACAAAATAGCACATTTTCAAGCTAAAAAAGTGCATAACTCTTAGTAGGGACGAAATAGCTTATGGTCGTCTTCAAGAAAAAGTTGCAAAATCATCCCATAAACATTTGTCTAGAACATAGTAGGCTTCGAAAATCGCACACAAAAAAGTTATGGGCCAAAAACCAGTTTTTAGGGGTCGGCCATGAAAACCGCTTCCAAACTCAATGAAAATGAAAAAAATAAATATAAGTTTGTTCAGTAAAGTTTTTTGGTATACTTTGGGCTATATTTTTGTAGATTATTTTGACCTCAAAAAATGCACCAGAAAAAAGTTTTATGCCGTAAATTTCGCAAAAATGAACTTAAAATATGGACGACCCCTACATAATATGCAGCTTAAAATGCATAAAAAAGTTGCCGAAGACACCCCATTGATATCTCGTCTCGAAAAAAAGTTATTGATTTTTTACCAAAATGACACTCTCCTGGACCAATGTGGGACGACCTTATCGAAGTCAGGACCTGCTGATGGTAATGGTCAAACTGCGCCCAAACACGCCGTAATCAACTATGTACGTTAGGGGCCGTTCATAAACCACGTAGACTTTTTGGGGGTAGAGGGGGGGGAGTCTGGCCAAAGTCTACGCTCCATACAAATTTCAAAAATTTTGTATGGACAAAAGTCTACGAAGGGGGAGGGGGGGGGGGTTCTGAGATGGCCAAATTTTTGTCTACGTGGTTTATGAACAGCCCCTTACCGACGGCTGCATCGGTTCAACCAAGAACGGCTGAAGCATCCCTTGAAAGACTGCTTGTGTACAGTGAAAGCGGCCATCAACGACGCAGCTGAGAGCATCGGCCGGGTATGCGGAACGGAGTCGGCGATAAGACTGCTTCGACGAGGAGTGCAGAGAAGTCTTGGATGAAAAAAAAAAACGTAGCATTAGAGGACATGCTGCAGCATGGAACCCGACAGAACGTGGATCAAATCAAATAGCAGAATCTGCATCCGCATCTTCCGGGAGAAGAAACGTCTCTTGGAATAAGCGGAAGAGGAGGAAATGGCACTCAAGAGTTGTGTAAGTTCTAACTTGGTAATGTCGCGAGTCGAAATGTGCAGAAACGTCGACGGACAGAGGGGATTGAAAAGTGAAAGTAGCTCTTCGCTGAGCACCTGAACGTCGTAGAGAACGTAGGCATGTGAGACCAAGGAGAAAAAGAAAAGGAGTACGTCATTGTAGCACAGGACGGGAACGATTACACCAGCTCCCACGATTATAAAAGTTCTTTCATTCATCGCTCATAAACAAAAGCAATTGGTAGGAATGGTCGCTGTTCTATCTACTGTTCTATTCTGCCCGACGTTTCGGCCATGGGATGTGGCGTTTTTTCAATGGAAAAACAATATTTAAACATGTGGAATGTTTTCAAATATTGACTATGTTGAAATCGTTCTATCCCTTGAAATCTTCTCTGCGGTACATGCTGCGCAGTTGGCCTGGCCGTTAGACAAGAAAAATGATAGACTTGAAAAGTCTTCATTTTCCAGGATGCATTCAAGTAATGGCTGCGTTAGTGTGAGATTAGATTAGATTAGATTAGATATAATGCATTTCTGATGTACTGCAAGCATTAATAATGACAAGAAAAAAAGTAGAATTAAATAGTCGGTTCTATCATTTTCCAGGATTCTTTCAATGAATGGCTGTGTATGTGTAGTAGGGTGCCAATGCAAATCGAATTTTAGAATTTCAAAAACGGGTAGTGTTCAAAAGTTTCGTCTCCTCAAAAAAGTCCCCATGCTAAATTCCAGCTCAATCGGACTTTGCTAAGGGTTTGACCAAAGCGGTCAAAGTTTGGCTGTTTTGAAACACGATTTTTTTTTAAATTCCAAATGCCTTAAAAATGCATGAACCGTCGTGATCTGGTGTTATCTCAAAAAAAAAAAACATTTTTGAAAAAAAAAAATACTTTTTGGACTTATTTCCAGAAAATTTACCAGTCATATTTTTATATAAAGGGTGTCCACGGTGAAATTGGCACACAGAAAATATTGTATAACTTTTGATTGCGTTCGCCAAAATAGCTTTTTTGACCATGAATAGTATATTATGTGTAGCTAATACCATAAAATTTTCAATAAAATCGGTTGAGTATTGGCGCAGATATTGTCGATATCATAAATTGAGATTTTAGAAAATTTGGGCACCGATTTCAAAAAATTGCTTAGGCTATAACTTTTTTGTTACCTCATTAAAACGTTTGAAAATTTCACTCAATATTCTTAACATAGTATCAATTAAGTGGTGAAAATTTGATCGAAATCGGTTCAGTACTATTTCTAGTAAATATCCAAAGCTCAAATCGCTTCAAGATAAATTTTAGGTACTTTTTGACCCTTTTTTAGTTACACGTGCACTATTTTGACTGTAGAACTGGTAACACTGTCAGCCTTTTTTGTTGAGTACTTTCAAAGTAAGAGCAGTTTGAATTTCACTATACCAAAAACCACATCTGCTAATTGTGACATAGTGCGACATATATGGCTAAACCTTTTGAAGGGTATGATCAAATTGAATGAAATTTTCTACATATTTACAAATTACTTCTACATATATACTATACGTGCATACAAATTTTCATTAAAATCGGTTTAGTATTTTTGGCGCCAGAGTTGAAACGGCAAAAAAAGATATATTCTAAAATGTTTGTTTGCACAAGATTCTCAAGTGGCAATTCCCTTGTTTCAACGACATCTCCGCCAATACTCAACCGATTTTAATGAAAATTTTAAGGTATTAGCTACACATAATATATTATTCATGGTCGAAAAATTAGCTATTTTGGCAAACGCAATCAAAAGTTATATTTTTTTGTGTGCCAATTTCATCGTGGACACCCTTTAGCTAGAAACCATGATCCTTTATTGGCATGTAACACTTTGTTAAGTTATTCCTAGTCTACACATTGTGTAGATTAGAGAAGAGCATATTTGTTATGTATGTGTCATCCTGAGCTATTCATAAACAACTTAAAAATTGCAAATTTAGATATTTATTATTACTATTTATTATTTGTTTACTTTTTACAGGAGTAGAAAAATCCCCTGGAGGTGAACTCCTTTCAAGTTCCTTCCTACAGAAGGCTTAAAAACTCTAATCTTTTCATAGTATTATATGTTCACAATTTTACAATTTATTTATTGATAAGATACAGGGGATGGCCAAAATGTTTGGGATAGGCAACTTTTTTTTCTGGCGACTGACATTTTCTCTCGTTTCAGGGTGAAAATTTTTCAAGGATTGCGGATTGAAGTCGGTGTGCTGCGGTTGGATTCTCGACAGTGGATTACAAGTGTAGGGGTAGGCGGGGCATTATGGACACCCGGGGCAGAATGGACACCCTCAGTATTTTGAAATCTGCG
This sequence comes from Aedes albopictus, assembly GCF_035046485.1. Classification (NCBI taxonomy): domain Eukaryota; kingdom Metazoa; phylum Arthropoda; class Insecta; order Diptera; family Culicidae; genus Aedes; species Aedes albopictus. The sequence continues at coordinate 150,136,181 of NC_085138.1, read as the reverse complement.
AACTTTTTTGAACTTTTAATGAATGGAGAATATAGTTCATTTGTCTAAAACGTAGTTTCAGGAAAGAAACATTCGAAATTAAAATTATACTTGATTTTACACGAAAAAGTTGCGTCCTCCGTTTTTTGTGCATGGAAATTATAATTTTCACACCTTCTAAAATAAGATTTAGTGATCAATTTATTGCAGGTCGATTAAAACCTGATATTTCTAGAACACATGCAAGTAGTTTTGCTGTATCTACATGCTTAACATGTTTATATTTTCTTCTTTATTATATCAAAAATCATGTTTGGAAATATCTTCTGCTGCCGGGGCAAAATGGACACTCACTTTTTGAAAGAGGCGAGAAGGGAAAAATATAACCTAAATCACAAGCCAACCAAATTCTTCGATTTCAGTTTATTTTCGGTTAAATGTTCACTATAGTAGACATAGGGTGAAACAAATTGGTCAAAAAACGACAGCAGTGGAAAATAGTTGTTCTAGGCACAGCTGTACATGCCGACAAAAACGAAGCTTTATCCAAAACAGCCTGAATTTAAATTAACTGAACAAAAATGAACTACTTCGGCGTATTATTCATCCATAATAGTTGTTTTGTAATGAAATGGCTTTATAGGTGTAAATAATGTATGAAATTCGTAAAAGTCTCATGGTGTCCATAATGCCCCATGGGGGTGTCCATTCTGCCCCGTATGCTTGAAGACGGTCATGAAAAACTAACATTTTTCATAACATTTTTTGAAGTGGATAAATCATTTTTCTTCGTGAGCATTCTTATGCAATAGATGCTAAATAGACTTTAAAAGGATACATGTATCAAAAAACTAAACTTTTTTGACATCTTGCCAGGTAAAGTTGGCAAAAACCTTAGGGTGTCCATATTGCCCCGCCTACCCCTACAACACATAGCGGTATCCTGTGAGCGTCGTTGTTCAAGAGTACAAGTTTACGATCGCTGTTTTTGAACGTTTCGTTGGATTGCGGCTCGAGAGATCGTTTGGTCGTTTTCAAGAGGTCGTTTCGGATTGATCCTTGGGGGCATTTGGATATTCGTCAAGAATCAAGTTCCTTTTGACGAGAAAACCTCATTGTTAAGTATAGTTTTGATTGTTATTTTTTTGTTTTATTTCTCTGAAAGTAAGTTTTTTTTGCTATTGCCCATTGATTAATTTGTAAGTATTCCCCGTTGATTTCCAATCATGGAAACCGACGGGGATTCACCCAATTCAAAAGAGGAGGATTTGTCTGCTATTCCTGCAGCAACCTCGAAACCAGTTAGAGTGAAAAATTTTCCATCTACTTTTCTTGGTTCATATGTAGTTTATTTCAGGAAAAAGGAGAGACCAATTAATGTTCTCCTTATTTCTGCTGAAGTTTACAAACGATACAAATCAGTAAAGGAAATCAAGAAGGTTTCTTTAGATAAATTAAGGGTAGTTTTTGGTTCTCGTGGAGATGCAAATGCTCTCCTTGAGTCAAATTTATTTCAAAATTCGTATCGCGTGTACGCTCCATGCGATTCATGCGAAATTAATGGTGTCATTTATGATGAAACTCTATGTTGCGATGACATCATAAATTTTGGTTTAGGAATTTTTAAAAATAAATCCATTTCCCCAGTTAAAATTTTGGATTGTAGTCGATTATCAAAGTTAATTTTTAAAGGCAATGAATCGAAGTACATTCATTCGGATTGCATAAAGATTACTTTTGCCGGTTCTGTTCTTCCGGATATTTTATCGGTTAATAATGTAACTTTTGATGTTAGACTATATTTTCCGAAATTGATGCATTGTACTCGATGCCTTTTGTTTGGACACACCTCAGAATATTGTTCAAATAAACCTAAATGTTCCAAATGTGGACAACCTCATTGTTCATCAGAATGTAGTAAACATTCAGATGAGTGTATTTATTGTCAAAAACACCACAACTCTCTTAAAGATTGTTCAGTTTATAAAGCTAATCAAAAAAAAAATACAATCAGCAAATCAAAATCAATCATCAATTATCTTATTCTGAAATTTTGAAAGCTTCTGGTGAATTTAGTTCGGCTAATATTTATGAAACATTATCTGATGCTGATAACGACGATTCGAATCAGGATTCCAATCAATTTATTTATAAACCGCCAATCAAAAGGAAAAGATCCAAAGTTTTTTTCTGATAGACATGATACTAATGATCCTCAACCATCAACATCATTTGATACAAACTTCCCTCCTCCTAATACTTCCTCTACTCCACGAACTATACCTGGATTTCAAAGAGTAGATAAAAATGAAAATAAAAATAATAATGATAATGTTACAAACTCATCAAATAATAATGAAAATGATGATAGTTGAATTTCTAGGATTTAGTGATTTTTGGAAAAATTTAATTAAAAAAGTTTTACCATTTCTTGCCTCACTTTTTGAAAAATAGAATGCATTTGGACCTCTCATTGCTTCATTGTTCTCGTTTTAATGGCTTGTATTAATCAAAATTTATTCAATATTTTGCAATGGAACTGTCGCAGTATTATACCCAAAATTGATAGGTTGAAAACTTTATTATTTAATTTGGATATTGATATTTTTTGCTTAAATGAAACTTGGTTGGTTGATAGCAAACATTTGCATATTTCTTCTTATAACATCATTCGTAAAGATAGAAATGATTCATATGGAGGAGTTTTGATTGGAATCCGTAATGGTATTCAGTTTAAACATTTGAATTTACCTTTCGAATCATCAATTGAATTTATTGCCATTTCTGTTAATAATAATAATACAGAATTTTCTATTGTTTGTGTTTACATTCCTCCCAATACCACTTTTCAAATATCACAAATGAAAACTATTTTAGATAATATTCCATCTCCATTTTTTATATTAGGAGATTTTAATGCTCACAATATAGCTTGGGGAAGTGACAAATCTGATGGTAGAGGTAATTTGATTATGGATTTAATTGATGAACTAAATTTAAATATTTTGAATGACGGATCTTTTACGAGGATTGCTGTTCCTCCAGCTCAACATACTTGTATTGATTTATCTCTTTGTTCAAACTCTTTATCTTTCATTTCTTCTTGGAAAACAATTGATGATCCGAATGGTAGTGACCATTCACCAATTTTGATAGGGATTTGTAAAACAGATCATAATCAATCATATAATAAACCTTATGTTCCTGATTTATGCAAAAATGTTGATTGGCAGAAGTTTGCTGATCTTATTTCATTTTCTTTGAATACTTTTGATCATTCTGTTTCTCCACTTGAAAATTATAAACTTTTTTCTGAGATATTAATGCGTTGTTTACTTAAATCTCAAAAATACAAAATTATTTCAAAACCTGCTAATAAAAAACGTCCTTCATTTTGGTGGGATAGTGATTGTTCATTTGCCCTGAAAAATAAATCAGAAGCTTTTAAAAAATTTCGCCGTTCAGGATCACGGGAAAATTATTTTTCATACTGTAAAGCAGAAGCGCAATTTGTTCGTGTAACTAAATTTAAAAAGAGGAATTATTGGAAACATTTTATTGAAAATCTAGACAGAGAAACATCTTTATCAACATTATGGTCTGTAGCTAGAAATTTAAGAAATTACGACTCTTCTTCGCCAAATATTTCGGAATATTCTGAAGACTGGATTGAAAAATTTGCATCTAAAATTTGTCCCGATTATGTTCCTCGATTCATTAACTTAAAAAATCATCAGAAGTATAATTACTTTCCAGAACTTTGCGCTCCTTTTTTCATAGAAGAATTAGATTTAGCATTATCTATTACAAATAATACTTCTCCGGGGATTGATAATATAAAATTTGTTGTGTTGCAAAATTTACCATTAGAAGGAAAGACACATTTGTTGTCATTGTATAATTTATTTTTATCCCAAAATATATTTCCAACAGAATGGCGTTTTATCAAAATTGTTAGTATTGTTAAACCAGGCAAAGATCCTTCATCGGTTGATAGTCGTAGACCGATTAGTTTATTATCTTGTATTCGTAAACTCATGGAAAGAATGTTATTGAATCGTCTTGAATTATGGGCCGAGAATAATCAAATTTTGCCATCTTGTCAATTTGGATTTAGGAAAGGATCTGGCACTCGAGATTGTGTTGCTCTTTTAGCTTCACAAATAAATTTAGCATTTAATAAAAAACAAGATGTTGTATCAACTTTTCTTGATGTTTCTGATGCCTATGATTCGGTATTAATTGATTTACTTTTTAATAAATTAAACAATTTAAAAATTCCAATAATAATTACAAATTTTCTATATAATCTCTTTTCATTCAAAATTCTACATTTTTTCCATGAAGGATCCTCAAAATTGATTCGGTATAGTTATTTTGGTCTTCCTCAAGGATCTTGCTTAAGTCCCTTTTTATATAATTTGTTCACTAGTGATATAATTATCATTCCAAATGGTTGTTATTTTTATCAATTTGCGGATGATAAAGTTCTTTCTATTTGTGGAAATAATAGAGAAATAATTCGTCATTTTATGCAATGCACATTAGATAACATTGGATCTTGGGCTCATAATAATGGTTTCACTTTTTCAGTAGCAAATACAAAATTCATTTTATTTTCTCGTAAACGTTCTCTCATTAGTATTAATTTGTACCTCAATGGTCATGAAATTGAACAAGTTGATGACTATAAGTATTTAGAAATTTGGTTTGATTCAAAATTATTGTGGAATAAACATATTCAACACGTTCAAAAAATTTGTTCAAAAAGAATAAACTTTCTCAAAACCATTACAGGCACTTGGTGGGGTGCACATCCATCTGATTTGGTAGTACTCTATAAAACAACTATTCGTTCTGTTTTGGAATATGGTTGTTTCACTTTTATAAGCACAACTCATACACACTTTTCTAAATTAGAGAAAATTCAATTCCGTAGTTTGAGAATCTGTCTGAAATTAATGAACTCTACTCATACTAAATCTGTAGAAGTTCTAGCGGGTATTATTCCACTCAAAATGCGTTTGCACGAGCTAAATTGCAAATTTGTGTTACAATGTATCAATAAAAATCATCCATTAATTGACATTTTGAAATGCTTGTCAATAATAAATCCTACTTGTAGAATATTGCATTCATTTCAATATTGTTGCTCATTGAATATTGCGCCAAATTTGATTCCCTCAGTTAATTTCCATAATTTTCATATTGATATCCATTCATTTACTCCTATTATTGATTTATCATTCCATGAAGAATTAAAACAAATTTCTAGTTTCGAAATTCCTCGTTTTGCATCTTCGTTATTTCAACGAAAATTTATTGGTTTCGATGTTCATCAGATTTATTTTTCTGATGGGTCATTGATTCAAAATGTTGCTGGATTTGGTATAGGGTGACAATGGGTATTATCGGCAGGTTTGTTCTCTTCGTCATGGGGGGTTTTTTGTCAGCCAAATTGCTTGAAACTTGGCCATATAATTCAGCTTAGTTGGGAAGGATGTGAGACCAACTCTGAGTTCAATAGGTTTCAAAAAACCCCCAAAGACGAAGAGAACAAAACGGCCGAGAATAGGTAATTTCCCCTATATAATTACACTTCTACTTATTTTTATAAATTACAATCCCCTTGTTCAATATTCATTGCTGAATTAACTGCTTTATATTTTACTTGTACGATAATTAAAAAGTTAACTCCAAATATATTTATTATATGTACGGATAGTTTAAGCTGTTTAAATGCTATCAAATCCATAAATTTTAACTTCAAAACACATCATATCATATTAAAATTAAAAGAAGAATTATATAATTTATACCGTCAGGGGTTTATTATCAAATTTGTATGGATTCCAGCCCATTCTAATATATATGGCAATGAGCAAGCTGATACATTGGCTAAATTAGGTGTTCGTTGTGGTGTTATATATAATCGTCAAATTGCTTCTTCTGAATATCATACTGTATTGAAAACTAAATCTTTACATGATTGGCAACTTTCTTGGAATTCCCGCGATAAAGGCCGTTGGTGTCATTCCATTCAGCCAATTGTAAATCACACTTCATGGTTCAAAAAATTGTTTGTTGGAAGAAATTTTATTTGTTCATTATCAAGACTTATTTCAAATCATTATATTTGTAATAGTCATTTGTATCGCATTAATATTAAAGATTCTAATTCATGTGATTGCGGCGATTTTTATGAGGATATTGATCATATAGTTTTTAATTGTAATAAATATAGTATACCTAGAATTTCATTCCTTAGTAATTTACAAAAACCTCATGATACGTTTCCTGAGTCTGTTCGAGATATATTAGCAAGTAAATTTCTTCCAAATATGCAATTGTTATATAGATTTTTAAATGACATTTATAATTTAGTATGATTTTTAAACATAATGATTTTTTTTAAATATTTTGAATGATTCTCGCATTTTTTTCTGTTTTTTCAGGATTGAAGAAAATATAAAATCGATGGAGGATTGCCTGGTTTTCGGTTGAGGATCCACTATCAAGATTCCGGCTCTGCGATGGATAAATTCCGTTTGAGCCTTTAGATTAGTTTTAAAATATTTTATTTTGTAATGATTTTTGAAAAGAAAAAGAGGTTTTGCGCCCTTTTGAGAATGATTTTAAATGTAAATCGCTCAAGGGGGCTTTTCCCTCTTTCTAAATTTTGAATTAAAATAAATAATAATAATAATAATAATAACTTTTTTTCTCCCACAAAAAAATTCAACATGCTGTAACTTTTCATATAGTGCATCAAAAAATCTCAAATTTTGACTTTTTGTCAACCTACTATATGTGCATCATTGGTACAAATTTGGGCCCGATTGATTAATTTTCCACGAAGTTAGAACAGTTCAGGTAAAACACTATTTTTTAGACATCTAATTTTTGAACTGTCATATCTCGGAAACCAGGGAACCGAATTAAATATTTTTTTTAACGTTCATCAACAATATATTGATACTTAATACGACGTTATAAAATGTAATATTTTTTCACGGCAAATAAAGTTATACCGGGTTGAAATTTTTACCCATATAGAGAAAAATAAGTCAAATTTACAATACCACACAAAAATTACTAAATGTGTTCTTTCTACAACCTAAATATAGTTATATATGATATAGCTTGAGAACAGAAGTGGAAAATCTTTGGATATCAACACTAAAATTTATTGACATTGATGTAAAAAAAATACATTTTTTCGAGAAAAATCCAAAAAGTGTCAATCTATGATAACTTTTCTCAACGTTCAAAAAGAACCTATGTTATAATACTTTGTGAAGCATTTACATATTGTTAGTGTACGTTAAAAATTTTATTCAATTCGGTTCACTGGTTTCCGAGATATGACAGCTCAAAAATGAGTTGTCTAAAAAATGGTGTTTTATCCGAACGGTTCTAACTTTGCGAAACATTAATCAATCGAGCCCAAATTTGTACCAATGATGAATATATAATAGGTTGACAAACAGTCAAAATTTGAGATTTATTGATGTACTGTATGAAAAGTTATTGCATGTTGAACTTTTTTATGAGATAAAAAAATGTTGCCTATCCCAAACATTTTGGCCATTATGACTTGATGTGAGCGAAGCTCAATTTGGTAAGTCAGTTTGAGTTACGGTTTCGCTTAGTTTCGCCAATATTGAGGTGTGGTCAAGTTCAGCATTGTATAATTCGCTTTGGTTTCCGAGCTTGGATCGCGTCCGCCTAACCTGCCCTGAGACAGCTAACCGGGCAACAGAACGTACGACTTCGCAACAGTTCCTTCAGAGCTGTTGGCGCATAAAGCGAGGTCGTTTTATCACCAGAAAGGCTGAGGATAGTGACAGTTGGCCATGGGATCAATACTTCAAAAAATGATAGAAAAATTGATAAAAAATAATAAATTCACGGATAATAAACGACAAAAAAAACTTGAAATGTAGTACATCTTGAATGTGTTTATGAGAAAAAAAAAGCTGGAATATAAATATCTTTCGGCATACATTTCAGTAACATCCACGTAGAAATTTCTATGGTGACTTGTTGAAGAAACTTGTGGAGGAATTCTTCAAAGAATTCTTGGAACAACCCTTGAAGAAATCCCTGATTTTTTTTTTAATTCTTGAAGGAATGTTTGGAAGAATTGATAGAATCCTTGGATAAATTCCTAAAAAAAACCTTTGGAGAAGTTTTTTTTTATGAAATCCTTCATGTGTTTTTCCAAGAGTTCTTGGAAGTAATTCCGTAATGAATATTTGGAGGAAGTCTGGAAGAAGCACTCGGAGAAAAATCTGTAGGAATCCTCACAGAATGTTCTAAAGAAAATGAATCATTCCAGTAGAACTCCTTGGAGAAATACCCAAAGGAATTTCTCCTAAAGATCTTAGATGGAATTCTTGTAGAAGTTTCTTAAGAAATACTGGAAGCAATTACTGAAGCAGTCCTTGGAGGAATTCTTATTAAAATCTCGGGAGGTACTTCTTTAAAAATCATAAAAATTATCACCTCTAGGAAGAATTCCGGAATTAAGGCGAAACTGGAAGCATTTCCTCATTTTTTTAGTTTTTGATTTTTAATAAAATAACGAAGCAATATTTTTAAAATCGGTTTTCGTACACATGTAGAGTATGGATCAAGGTATCTCCTGAATTTTTCCCTGGTGGAAAAAGTTTTTCGTTTTTGCAGAAACCATTTTTTAATGCAATTTTGTTTAAAAATGGCTTCTGCAAAAACGAAAAACTTTTTGCACCAGGAAAAAAAAATCAGGAGATACCTTGATCCATACTCTACATGTGGACGAAAACCGATTTTGAAAATATTGCTTCGTTATTTAATTAAAAATCAAAAACCAAAAAGTGAGGAAATGGATCCAGTTTCGCCTTAAGCTATTAAACTTTGGAGTTATTTGCGAAAGAATCCTTGCAGGTATTACTGAAAGAATCTGAAGAAATGCCTGAAGAAATCCTTGTAGAAATTTCTGTAAAAAAAATAGACGGAATTCCTTAACAAGTCTTTGAAGTTATTCTCGAAGGAATTCGAGCAAGAGTTCCTGGAGGAATCCTTGTAGAAATTCATAAAGGAATACAAGAAGTAAAGCCGGAAGGAATTCTTGAAGGAGATCATAAAAATCTTTGGGGCAGTTCCTGGCGGATTTCATGGAGCAATGCCCAAAAACAATCCTAGCAGAAAGTGCTGAAGTAATCACTAGAGGAATCTTTGAGTGATATAAAAAAAATCCATGAGAATACTCCTAGAGGCATCCTTTTACGATTTCCCGAAAAAATCATTGGAAGAACTCCTGGGATTCTTGAAGGATTTTGAGATGGTTTACTGCAGAAATCCTTGGAGAAATCTCCAAGTAGATAATTTAGAGGAATTCCCTATGGAATTTTGAGACAAATTCCGGATGAAATTCTTGCAGACATACTTCATCAGGATCCTTGAAGGTATTGAAGAATGAATCTGTGAAGGGTTTTTGCGAACTCAATGAATCCTGGGGACGTTTGCTTTGCAACGTTATCTCGAGCAAATACATACAATGCAAATTGTTTTTAGCAAGGTTGCTCCCCTACCAACTGAAGGTATATGAAGTTGAATAGGATGACTGGAATCCATGTGGAGGAATTACCGAAGCAACCATTGGACAAGCTTCAGAATATACCTTTGGAGGAATTCTTTAAGAAATTCTTAGAGCAACCTTTAAGCAAATTCCTTTTTTTTTTTGTTAGTAATTCTTTGGAGATTAGTAATTTCTTTTGGATTTTTTTTTTGAAGAATCCATGAGGATATTCTTGGTGGAATTCCTGAAAGGATCATTGAAAGAACTCCTAAAGGAATCCTTTGATATTTTTTGTAGGAATCATTGTAAAAATTCTGATTGATTTTCGGAAATATTGCCGTACGATTACTTAGAGGAATTTCTTATGAAATTTTGGGATTGACTACCAATGGCATTTATGTCGTAATTGCTTAGAATTCTTGAAGAAATTCCGGAATAAATCTGGAGGAATTTGTGCGTAATGAAGTTATCTGGGAGGAATTCTTAAAGGAATCCTCGAAGGAATTTCTGCAGAAATTCTTTTGGAAGTTTCTGAGTTATTTTTTTTTTCAAGAATCCTTGGAAATATTTTCGAAGGATGTTTTGGAAAAATACTTCATTGATACTTGCATACATGCAGATATATTTTAATAGATCCATGGAGGTACACTGAAGTTTTTTTTTACGACGGTAATGGTCCCGCGTAAAAAAAAACCGCGTTATTTCAAGACCCGTCGTAAAAAAAACCGCGTTATTTCAAAAAACGTCGTAAAAAAAGTCAAGTCACGTTAGATGTGGTGCTGACTATTTTACGCGTGTTTTTGAAAAAAACGCGGATTTTTTTTACGACGGTTTTTGAAATAACGCGGTTTTTTTTTACGACGGGTCTTGAAATAACGCGGTTTTTTTTTAGGACGGACCGCGTAAAAAAAACCGCGTAAAAAAACCGCGTAAAAAAACTTCAGTGTATACTCAAAGTATCTTGAAATACATGGCTTAGAGAAATTGCTGAGGATATTCCTAATGAAACAGTTCAGAAGTTTATCAGATAGAATCCTTAGAGGGGTTATTGGGAGAATCATTGGTGAAATTTCTTAAGAATCGCTCGAGAAACTCCTGATGAAATCTCTGCAAAAGTATTTGGAGAAATGGTTAAAATCTTGGGTGATATTTCTTTTGAATTATTTGGAGGAATTCTGGGATGAATTCTTTAAACAATCTTTAAATTATTCTTTGAGAGTTTCTTGAAATATTTTTTGGAGATAAATATTGGTGGGCATTTCTGAAGGAATCATTGCAAGAATTCTCCAAAATTTTGGTGCTATGTTTGAAAATGTTTGCAGAGAATTTCCAGAAAGGATTCATGGAGGAATTCATGAAGCAACCCCTTGGGAGAGTTTCTGAAGGATCCCTTGGGGGATTACCTGGAAGTACACATGGAAGAAAATATGAATGCATTTTGACGTAATCTTGTAGGGATTCCTGAAAGAATTCTTAGAAAAAATATTAAAAGAATCTTTGGAGGAATTCTCAAACGAATTGCCGAAGAAATCCTTGGAGCAGTTTTTGTAGGAATCATTGGAAGCCTTCCTGAAGATTTTTTGGAGAAATTCCTTAAGGAATCCTTGTGGGACTTCTTGTAGTTGTTTTGTAGAAATTCTGTTTGTAGAAAATCTTTGAGGAATAGTTAAACTTATTTAAACTTATGGAAAGCTTTGTACAAGGACGGCTTTCTAGAGCTTTCAGTTTTCATGTTTTCATTATAACATCATGAAAAAAATCATGACTCATTTTCTCGCAACATAATCTCAATGTTTCGTTTCTACGATTTTTGAGCAGGAAACCCGGCAAGCTTAGTTCTTGAAAACATAAGCTACATGAATCCAGTATTATGACAAATGCTGGTTTCATGAAGCTTATGTTTTTATGAACTTAGGTCATGGTTCTAGTGTGCATTAGCGTGGCTCAAAAAAAAAGTTTTTACTTAGCACCGCTTGTTTACCATATTCGATACCACCTTCAAAAATTTGAGCTTATTTGGTTTGAAATTGAAACTGCACAAGCCCTTTAAAGTTTATATGGGAACTTTTATGGGCAAACGGAGTTTGTTTTATAAGGTCGGCCAAAACATCTAGGGCTGCAAAACGGTGAGTCGAAAAGGAGAGCGTCCAACATAGCTCTGGTTCTCACAAGTTCCTACGTCATGCTTCCACGGTAGGACTGAAAGTAAGTAAAGTATTGCTTTAGACCTTATCTGAGAATTCCTTCAGGAATTTCACCAAAGATCTCCTTCCGAATTATGAGTAGGGATTTCTCCAGAAATTTCGCTTGGATTTTCTCAAAAAAAAATGCCAAAAGTTTCTTCATGAGTTCACTTAGGAATGCTTCCAATAAGTTCTCCAAGGATTTTTCCAAGCACCACACCTATCAGAGAAAAGTGACGACAGTGCAGATTTTGATTGCGCAGATTTCACTGTAGGTGACTTACTTTGAAAATATAAGAAAGTACATGCTAGAAACGCTTTCAGATATTTCTTCAGGGAATATTTCAGGAATTTACCCAGGGAAGAGTCTATCGGAATTCTCTCAGGGGTTTTCCCGGAATTTCTCCAGGAAATGCACCAGGAATTCCTCTACCTACAAAAAATCTTCCAAGGATATTTCCGGGAATACGACAATTAACATTTTCCAAACGATTATGCTCTGAGATGAGTATATGCAGTATGTGGGTATATAAAACTGACTTTAGCGAGATTGCGGCAAGGATGTACTCATAACAATAAAACTGAAGATTTATTCTTAAAGGCAAACAGATCTAGGATATTCCCTGATTGCTACTAAAGCATAGACAAACTTTACTATGAGTCTCCAGATAGTCTAGTGGTTAAGGCTATGGACCGCCAATCCGGAGGCGGCGGGTTCGATTCCCGTTCCAGTCGGGGAAATTTTCTCCACTTCCTGGGCATAGTGTATCATTGTACTTGCCTCGCAATAAACAAATGCATGCAATGGCAGACAAATAAAGCCTTTCCATTAATTACTGTGGAAGTGCTCAAAGAACACAAAGTTGAAGCGAGACAGGTTGATTTTTTTACGTGGCTTTCTCAGTGTAAAGAAATTCAAAACAATTGGTTGTATACTACCCGACGTGTCGGACTTGTGTATTTGGCTTTTTTTTTCAAAACAGTTTTACCCTGGATATGGCCTTTTTACACAGGGCCGAAACGTCGGGAAATTTAAAACCAGTTGTTTTGATTTTTTTTAAGCTGAGAAAGCCACGTAAAATAATTTATGAATGTGTTTCAGTTGTAGCGTCTCGGAAAATTGTGCTCGGAGTATCGCTTGAGTATTGCATCAATAGGATCTCTCAGTTTGAGTTTCATAACATCAGCCCGCAAAGAACAACCCAGAAGAACAATAAAATATATCCAATCGTCTCACGTACCTACCAACCTGCTAGCGGAATGAGAGGAGGTGTGCCTAATCGCACCACAAGATTGCAGGAAAAAAAAACTCCGAAGAGCCTGAGACTAATGCTAGCATATAAATCTCAACCAACTCTGATTGGCCAATCCCTAACGACGACGCTAATGGTGATCATTTCGCTGCCGCCGATGTTGCAACACTACGGACTGGATGATGGTTTTATGCCACTACTCGCTCCGGGTGGACTCACCACATTTGATCGAGCACACAGGACGAATCTCAGCACACTCTTGGTTCGGTACGTGTACCTACTGTTATTACCACTCACTGTCGTCCAGATCAGTTGGCTCGCAGCTCTGTAATTGATTCGTAATTGTTTCTGCTACACTGACGACTGTTGGTTGATTGGTGATGCTGCTCAGCTGCTGCGCAGTTTTTCTTTTTCCTAGTGACTCACTGCACTCTGTGTTGCGATATGACATAAGTGATTTTTTCTGCAAGGAGATACACCTCGCCGATGCGACGTGTCGCAATGTAAGTAATCCAGTTTGCTGGTTACATTTAATGTTTGCCCTGGCCCGAGTAGAAAAGAATGGCCAGGGGAAATTGGAGATGAAAAAGTACAAACAGTACAACAACTTTCTAGCGTAACGTTTCAACAGGAACGAAGATGTATTGCGTATGCACTTTCACAGTTCTTAACTATGCATCCCTCTGTCAATGACCAATTTGCACTTGTATAAAAAAAGAAGATACTCTACGCCCAAATAAGTCCAGATAGTCTTCATTATGAAAAGTTTCCGGACCAACCGGGAATCGAACCCTTAACATGGTCTTGGAGAATTCATTTATTATTATTTCTCAGAAATTATTTCTCTTCTGGTCAGTGTGATGGAGAAAAGGAAGGATGGACATGAACTGGTGAGCTCGTTCCATGGTACCTTATTGATTTTAAATTATAATTTTAAAATGTTTTGTTCTCAATATATGACAAACTCCTCTCCAGGACAACCACTCAAAAGAAGGGTTTCTTCATTTTCCAAGAGTGCAGCAGAAGCAGAGACCCCAACAGTTGCAATTCGCTACAGAACTGCTAATGATCAAGTTGCTCCCGGTCGGTCGCTGCTGGTCGCGCTGGTCGTCGTCGTCATCGTCATCCAGTGCGCAGTCTAACAATAAATTAAACTTAATTACTATTTTCCTTATCAGGCGCTGGGATCGTTGTACGCGAATTATGTGGGTTGTAGCTGCTGTTGCTGCTTCTAGTAATGGATGAGAACTGTGTGTGCAGCCTAGCTAGGCAGTGTCCCTTTTCCAGTACGTGCCTTGGATTCAAAGTGAACTCGAGGGCCGAGCCGTTACTTTACCTGTATACCACCATTAAGATTCACGAAGGAGACAATAATTGCAATTAGTGAATTTAAGTTTTTTGACTATTAACTTTACTGTCTCGTAAATGTATGTGTTGGCTGCTAATTACACCTATCGTTCAGGTGTGTTCAGATGTAGATGCATTTTGAAGCTAGTTAAACTACTGAAACAGTCTTATCAGCTCACAGATCAGGAACATTATTCCCTTAAGAAAGTTGGGTTATCCTTAATAGAAGGGAGCGGATCTGGTGTGATGGTTGAAGCGCATGCCTTTCACGCCGAGGACCTGAGATCGAATCCCACTCTTGACAAACTCATAAAATGTGAGTTCTTTCTTCGGAAGGGAAGTAAAGCGAAGGCCTCCAGATGAACTAGCCAAGGGCTAAAACTCTAGATAGATGCTGGGTCATTAGGCCGAATGCCATTAGGCCGAAAGTCATTAGGCCGAATGGTCATCCGGACGAATTGAAAGTTAGCCGTTGTTTTTACCTTTTCCAACAATTTTTGCCAATAACTAGTTTAACAATGAAACTAGAAAGAATAGCCTATGTTTTAAAGAAGGAAAAAATTAAGAATTGAATATCAGCAGTTTCAGCGCCAAAAACTATTTTAGCAACGATACTAGAAAGAACAGCCTATATTTAAAATAAGGAAAAATTCATGGGTAAAATATTAGTAGATTCAGCATCAATAAAGTATCTTCGTGCCTGTCACACGATACACACATGCAAAATGGTCATTTGCAGAGGAAGCTCTCAGTTAATAACTATAGAAGTTTTCATAGAACACTTAGAACACTAAGCTGAGAAGCAGGCTTTGTCTCAGTGGGGACGTAACGGCAAGAAGAAGATCCAATGACCATTCGGCCTGATGACCATTCGGCCTAATGACCATTCGACCTATTGACCATTCGGCCTAATGGCCTTCAGCCGAATGGCCTTCGGCCTAATGACCTTCGGCCAAATGGCCTGACACCCTCTAGATAATACAGAAAAAAAATCCCTAATAAAAATTACACAAAAAAAACATCAGAGGCCCTAGCAATGACCTACGGTTCTCTATGTGTGTACTTCCGAAGGTTAAAAAAATATATAAAGATACACACACGTACCAACCTGAAATTCACAGGATTCGAACTTGCGTGCTTCGATTTATAACAGGGTGTCTACTAGTAGGTTATTGTTATTGCTATTTATTTTTAATTAAAAATTCCCTTTGAGTCCCTTTGAGTGATTTTCTCAATTTCGAAATATTTCTCAAATAGGCAGAGGTTTTATCTGCATCTTATCTACTAGTGAGGTAAAATGTTTTTTTGTCGATTTGGGAGCACATATTCACTGAACATTTGGATGAATATTTCTTAGTGAGCTCGTTCCATATTATTAAAACAATTAATAGTATATCACAGACGTAGCTCTTTAGAGAAATTCATTAAAAAATTACCCAATGTCTTTTTCATTAACACACTGCCACCTATTGGAAAAACCGCACGAGACACTGCCGGCTATGATGGATTGCGATTTGACGCTTTCCTAACACGCACACTACTACACAAAACGCCGGTACCATTCGTTTGCCAAACGTCAAAGCGATTGGCCACAAGCGCCTCTGGTGGAATGATCTCGGAAATCATCTGTTATTCATCCAACACACATGGTGACTTTGACATAGTTTTTTTTATCATGATCAGAGGCATCAATTAATTGTCAAGAATGTAATATGAATGAGTGTAATCAGTTTCGTACCTTTTAATTCCGCCCTATGTTGCTTATCCTTTGACAGATACGCGTATTTCGACTACCACTACCAGTCGGTACAAGAAGAATGTAATAGTTCACAACTTTTCCGCATAGGTGGCGCCACCATTTAACTTTTTAGTTATAAGTCCTAGAGACTTCCCGTCTTCGACAAAGCCATTAATTTTGACAAAATAATCAACTCTTTCTTGGACGTCAAAATTCCATAGCCTACAGTTTTTCAGTTATTTTCACACATTCACACAGAGTTCACACATTGGTGCGTGGATGCCAGGTGTAAGGTGCTGGATTTGTGCGATTATTACTATGAGGCATATGCGGCACTGTTCGCCTAATTCACTGATCACAAAATCGCGACTCGCGGGCCGCTTGCGGCCCTCTAGAAGGTTTAGTGCGGGCCACGATCAAATTTTTTACAAAATTATTAAGCTCATAAATCATGACTTCTTTATTTTGACTTTGGAACATGATAATGGAATTAGAATATAAAAGTTGACTTTTTACGGCCCGCGGCCTTCTTGAAAATGACAAGCAAATCGAAAACTCGATTTTTATTCAGTATAAAATTGATACCACTTTTTGATATCAGTTTGTCTTGACTAAATTTGATTTCAAATTTAGGTTTTGTTTTGCATTCACTTCAAACTATTATAAAAAAAAGTTTTTAACTTATTTCAAAACTCCTGAGCAACCTTGTATAATAACTCTAAGGATATACCATTAGTGTAGTTCTCTTAGGTCTTCCATTATGCCCGTAATCCCCCTATTTAGGATTTCATATCAAACGAAACCCCACCATATTTAACGATTTTTTCCATTTTTTCGTACTGATAGCAGGAATTGTTTTCAGCTAGCTGTTTCAGGAACATTTTTCTGCTCTCATTTTTGATGTTTTAACGGTTAAAACGACCAAAACCTGAGTTATCATAATTTGACATATTACAGCATCAAAATTTGTTTTCAATTCGCTATCAGACTTTGCTCGGGGGGAAAACGGCTTTTCAACCGTTTTTTGTTAGAATCGCTAGAGCGATGGCGACGAACATATGATTATACATGAGTTGTATAGTAGAGGGGAGGAAGAGAGTACATAAAAAGATACAAAGTAGGACAAAAGGGACGGGCCAGGGATTGAACCCAGGACTTTCTGCATATGAATCAAAAGCGGTGGCAACTGGATTTTTTTCGAGTTTTTTTTTCGGTGTTCTTTCGGCATTTGTGAGAGTTGTTCCTGGGATTTCTACCAGAATTTCTGCAAGTGTTTTCCACGGGGTCTCTGCTGGAGTACCTTCCAGGATTTCTTTTAGTGATTTTCCCGATAATATGGTTCCAGAGCATCTCGCTGGATTCCTTCTAAAGATCCTTCCAAAAATTATCGAAAATTCCTGCAGGAATTTATTTTCCGGGATAGCTTTCCAACAATTTCTCTCTGGATTTTTGTGAGGTTCTTGCAGAAGTTCTTTTAGACAGTTTTCCAATATACAGGGGATAGACAAAATGATCGGGACTGGCAAAATTTTCACTTTTCAAAAAATGTTCAATTAGCTGTAACTTTTCGAAAAGTGCACCAAATAATCTCAAATTTTTACTGTAAGTTCCTCAACTAGTTGTGTATCAGTGGACAAAATTTGGAAAAGTTCGGACAATTCTTCACGAAGTTATAAAGATTTTTGGAAAAGGTCAAATTATCCGATAGCCAACTTAGAGCTGTTATATCTCCGGATTCAAATAACCGAATGCAATGAAATTTTGACCATTTATGACTAATATAATGAGCTTTGAAAAACCATTGACTTAACTTAATATTCTTAAGACGGAAGAAAATTATAACGATTAGATTATTTTTCTAATAAAACACCAAATTATCCAAAACATCAACATCGTTTCAAAATTCAAGATGCAAATTATAGTTCATTTAGTTTCCCTCTAATTGACTTATATATAAATACGTTTTGAAGGAAAGTAACAACATAACCGCAAATAAATTGAAAAGGTAATGGGATGCATATTAAAATAGCCCAATTTATTAAAAAATCGTGAAAAAAATAAAATCGCTATAACTTTTTCGCTTGTTAAAAATTTCAAGTTAAGTCAAATGTTTTCCAGAGTTCATTATATAAGTCATGAATGATCAAAATTTCATAGCAATCGGTTCATTGAGTCCGGAGATATAACAGCTCAAAGTTGGCTATCGGATAATTTTATCTTTTTCAAACATCTTTATAACTTCGTGAAGAATTGTTCGATCTTTTCCAAATTTTGTCCACTGATACACAACTAGTTGAAGAACTTACAGTAAAAATTTGAGAATATTTGATGCAGTTTTCGAAAAGTTACAACTAGTTTAACATTTTTTAGAAAGTGAAAATTTTGCCTGCCCCGATCATTTTGTCTATCCCCTGTATCTCTTTGATTTCCTCGCGGGATGTTGTTAGATCCTTCTAGGAACTCTTTTAGAAATATTCAGAGATCATCGTTGAATATCCTCATTTTTTCTTTCCAGGATTATTCCCAGAACTGTTTTCCGAGATGTACCAGTACTTCTCAGGATTTCTCCAATAGCTCTTTGTGAAGGCTTTCGCAAGATTTCACCTGGATTCGTTCCGATACTTCTCCGGGAATTTCTTACAAATATTTTTTTAAGTTATCCCAAGAGAAATTCCGAGATAAACTTCTGGAAAATCCCTGCAAAAACTCCGGGAGCAACTATAACAGAAATTCTAAAAAAAAAATTCTCGAATGTTGGGCGATTTCTGCTAGGGATTTCGAGAAGAGCTCCAACATAGGAAGGAATTTTCTAAGAGAAGTTCCGGGAGAATCTCTGGTAAAACTTTTCAAAAATCTTACGAGAACCTTTAGAAAATATCCCAGCTGGAACTCCTGTAGAAATTTAGAGAGAAAAACTATCAGAAATCTCACAGAAATTTCTTGAAGAAATCACAGGAATAATTTCGAAAAAAAAGCGTGAGAGGAATTCTAGCAGAAATTCGTAAAAACTTCTTAAGAAACCCTTGGGGGAGCTTCGGAAAGATCTCCTGGGGAAATCGCACGAGGAACACCGGAAGGAATCATGAAAATCTTCAAGATGAATTCTGTGAGAAACTTTAAAAGAAATTCCGTGATAACATCTGTGAAATATCCTGAGATGTCTGCATATCCACGACTATCGCTGAAAATATTGGTGGGAAATATGAAAAGGACATAATCTGTATTCACCAAGGCAAAGTCACCAGGTAAGAAATCAAATAGAAAGTTTCAATTTACCCAATTTAACATGACTCATCTCAATCCTAGAGCATCGGTTGTGCTTATTGTTTCATTATCATATTATTAGCACCTAGCCTCTGATTCCAATTACCTCCCAACCTGCATAAGCTGCTCAACAGAAAAAAAGACACAAAAGAAACACAAGCACAGGTGTCTGAAAGTAACCAATTGCAGCCAATTACCGTTCGGGAGGAAAACTACTGGAACCAGAGAAGGTTGTTTAATCGAAATGTGCATGCACCTTCCGAATCGTTGAACGATCGTCCACTTCTCATATATATATCAATCGTGCGAGATATGCCCGGCATAAGGAATACAATTATTTATTTATTTTTTTGTGATAAATAGGCCAGCAAATCTTCCAGTTGTCTAAGAAGAGCCGTGCAGTACATAGATTGCCAGAGAAGCAGGCAAATTTAGCGAAACCAAGAATCTATAATTGCACTCGGTTGTAATTGTTCAACGTTTGAGTTTTCATTTTCGGATATAATACTTGAGTATGTACTTGAAGAGTTTGTGGGAAATAGCACATGAGACAATCAAACATACCTTCATCATCCAAGAGCAAGTATGCATCCATTTCTGAAAACGGTTGAAAAGGAGGAAAAGTGTATTAAGTAAATGAAAAATTCAACAAAATGAAAGAAATGTATAACCTACCCATTACCGCGGTGTCATAATTTGATCTTTAGTCTACTTCTAAAGCGATGGGGGATCAGTTGTTAGATGAAATAATGAAAATACCGTGATTTCGGGTGAAATTGATCGACGTGAGGGTCTTTTTTATTTGTGAAAAATAACGCTTTAAACTTAAAACAGTTTGTAAAAAATGTGAATCATCTGGCTCAAAAGGTATTGAATGATGAGTTTACTTGTTTTACAGCCAATTAGTAACTTATTTCTGTATAAAATTCAATATTTTCCGAAACTGCGTGTTAGGCGAACTTCAAATACACTTCCAAACTTCGTTACCGTAGCTGTATCGCACAAGACATGAATATTCGAATAGCTGCCATGTGTTCGCTAAACCCGATTTCGTCATCAAAAATTCTATAAATTATTGAAATTTGTACAAAAAAATGTACTTTTCCGGAAGTTAAAACATATTTAAATTACATACTTTCAGGCGTTTTCTTAAGATTTATTAAACTTCAAACTTAAATAACTAAACATATAGTAAATTTGTCAAAGTTTTATACAGCTTTTCGCATTCCAGGGTGGTTAACAATTATTTTCAGCACTTACAACAACATTTCACTGACTGATGAATTTCACCCCGAAAGTAAAATTTTTGATTTTTTATTTTAAATGTTATGTTTTATATAAAAATGAATTTCAGTAGAATTTTCAACGTCGTTGACTGATGAAAACCATGGTCGTACTTGTTTTAAAGCATTGAATTTAACCATGTCTATAAGCTTTAAAAATTATTCGCCAAAAACTGCAAAAAGTGATCAATTTCACCCGAAATCACGGTACTTGATATGCTTTCAAACGTAATCCTAGCAATGAAAACAATATTAAGCCATTTTAAAAGCGAATGCAGGAAAAACTACTCAGTTAACGCGACAAATCGCTTAAACATCAGGATGCAAACGTGACGGTAAAAAGTTATACCTCTTTAATCCAATCTTGAGGATCCAATGGGTCTAAACTTAACGACAAATGAAATGAGTGAAAAGGTGTGCCAAAGGTGCGAAACCTCAATGTGCGCAATGATTTAACATATAATCCATTACAAATAGTAGGTACCTCAGCAGCCGACGCGCGACGTATTGAATGAGAAGAACGGCCGCCAGAGGCTAATAATGTTCGGTATTAATCAACACTTATTCCATTGCCGCAATGCTGGTTGGCTGGCTGGTAAGGTTGGGAAAGGTGAGCACCAAGATGACTCAATAAATTGAGTTTGCTACTGCAGCAGGAGTCGGTGGTGAAATCAATAAATAAAACGGATGAAGTTGATATAGCAGAGGAAGGCAAATTGCATATTTACCATCGATTGAATTAAGTATTGCACTGCTAGCAAAGCGTATAACGTCTGTAGTCGACGACCTTTTTTGAACGATTCTGAGAACCGCGACAAATCTGTTTTAGCGTTGTTCATTATGTTTTGGTCAACATCTCTGTTGTTTTAGATAAAACTTCCATACCAAAACCAATAAAAAACTATTCCAAAAATTTTAAAATGCATTACTATACTTATAACATTAGTAAATATATATAAGTGCTTGTAACCTATAAAAAAACTTACCGAACTGTCAATTTCTTGATTTTGCTTTGGCTGACCAAGCCATGTGGGAAATTACACTGTTGAAAATGCTTTGACATCCATGTGCACAACAGAACACGTGCTCGATGAACAAATTGAGATTTGAAATTATGCAAAGAAATCCACGTACTCCGGTGAGACTCGAACTCACGACTCCCAATTCGCTAGACGGGCGCTTCTTTTCCTTCAAGCTACGGAGTCACTCGACTATCTCCGTCGCCAGCAGGCCTAGAACTGAACTCGATTCCACAATCGCACATGGTTATCTTCTTTTCACCTTTTTTATCTTCGAGTCTCACCGGAGTACGTGGATTTCTTTTCATAATTTCAAATCTCAATTTGTTCATCGAGCACGTGTTCTGTTGTGCACATGGATGTCAAAGCATTTTCAACAGTGTAATTACCGAACTGGATTGGAAGGTAACCGAGAAATAACTGAAAGGAGACATAAATTCCACCTTTAACCCATGACCATCCGTTTATGAAGCGAACGTGTGACCTGCTGTGTGACCTGAGACTAAAATTCTTATATTTTTTCCAAGCTCTATCCCAAGTAACATGTTTTAGTCAAATAGACTAGAAGCGGTTCTTAAAACCATCATCAAACCAAAATAAAAGGTATTGGGTTTTATGACAATTCTCTAAACCTCTACAAGACTAATTGGACATCAAAATGTTACTTGAGATGTTAGCACAGCTTTAATACCATTGTTGAATTCTAATCTGTATAGATACCCCAGACCTGAGACGAGACTCGCGAAGACGGTCTTCTTTTTCTCCATTTTGTTATTTTATTTTTCTTCCTATCTGTGTTGACATTATGTTTTGGGCTGGTGGTTCAAACACGTACGTGACCGCATCATCTCACATGCAGTGTGACTGAATCCCATTCATGCACAAAATCATGTTGAGGTGAAATTTTGCATCGCCAACAATCGCCAAGCAAAGTAATCATTGGAATATTTTGTTTTCAATTTATTTTTGACAGTACAGGAGAAGAAAATGCTGCTCGGAGTGAATTCTGGCTTCAGAATTTATCTCGGATAGCAATACTTACCTCGTTTTAGGTAACGTAATCAAACGGGCTACAACTGACAGCTCAGTTGGGTTGCACTTGACGTTGCTTTTTTTCCTCTCCGCGAGTCTCCTCCCCAGACAACCAATTTGCACGTATAATGAAGTTTATGTTCATGTTATACGTACTTTTATACGGTAAAGTTACATCGCATAAGATGCAGTAAAAGTGCGTTATGCGTACAAAAGTGGAGGCGCTATACGTGCATTGACGAAAAAATAATAACGCTTCATGACTTCAGGCGATATCTTATGCGATGCACGGTGTGCACTATTGCGACGTAATATAGCATCTTATGCGACTTATAATATTCGAAAAAAAAAAAACAATTCTTGTCACCTCAGTATCGAACCAAATATAGTACTAAAAAATCTTTGATCGAACTAAGAACCTTTGGATTTTCGAGTCACACTTCACACTTAACACCAAACACCACTTATGAAACACACTGATTAATTGTCATGATATTCTGACTCACTCATCGCAATATACCAACGTTAACGATTCTAGATTATGCGAGTTTGTAAGCACATTTTACCGAGTTTATTTTTACTTTGGTTTGTACACCAATGCGAGTTTAACTGACATAATAAGAAAAGTACCAAGCGAAGTCGTATAATCATCGTAGTGCGCAATTACACGAATTCAATTGACAATTGGCGAGTCCGCTCAAACTCTTTTGCGAATAAGTAAAGTTCTTCGAAATAAAACATCAGAATATCGTCTACTACGATGGATGTAGTTATACGTTATAAAAATTATTTTGCACTCTTAGGGTGCCGTTATAGTTACGCGTGAGAGTGAGAGTGCGCGTGTGCGAAGCCGCAAAAAAGAATATCAACAACAGCAAATCCACGAAAATCCTTTGGACGCGCACTCCCACTCTCACTTTGAAGCGGTACTATGGCGTCGCCGTTATATGATTTTACCAGATACATCGCAATAAGTTCAAAAAAAAAACAACATCATATGCGATGAAAATTGTCCCTCAGCCTCAGCCGTATATATATGCGATAGAGAATAAAAAATATTACTTTATACGATGTACAGCGTACATCCTTATGCGATTTCTGGTTGTCTGGGACATAATGTATCTATAATGAGTGAAATAGAGGATAACTACTCAAGAAGAATCAGAAAATGATTGTCAGATGACATCATGTCGGCTTACTAGAGATATCTAGAGCTACATCAACAAGCATATTTCTCTCTGTTTCTTCATTTTTCTCTTACTCTCACACTCTTATTAGCTCTCTTACACTGGAAGAAGATTCCCTGTAGGAATCCCTGGAAATCGCAGAAGAAATCTTTGGAGAAATTCCGGAAGCAATTTTGTACAGAACTCCTGATGGAAACCTTAAAGAAATCACGAAAGGAGTCCCGTTCGGAAGCCTGGCAGAAATCCCTGAAAGTATAATTGGAGAAATCCCTTGAATAATGCTAAAAACCGGGAAGAATAATTGAAGGGACCCCAATTCTGACGCGAATATCTAAAGGAATCCCACCAAGGTCCCTTTTTTGAAATCTTTGGAAAAATACCAAGAGGAACCCCTGAAGAATTCCTAGCAGAAACCTCTAAAGTGATCCTTAACAAAATCCCGGAAGAAATCTTAGAAGAAATTCCAGCAGTAATGCCGAAAAATGCCGAATAGAACACTTGAAAGAATCCTTAAAAGATTTTTTTATGCAATCCCGGCAAAAATCCCTGAATAAATTCCGGGAGGATGCACTAAAGGAATTCTGAGAGGAAATCTTGGATGGTGGGGCGGTGGATAACTGACACTGAGGAAGATTACAAGTGGTAGTCGAAATACGTGTATCTGTCACAGGATAAGCAACATAGGGCGGAATTAAAAGGTACGAAACTGATTACACTCATTCGAAGAAGGTATTCTGCTTAGAGGGTCCGAAAAGTCAGTACAAGAACACACACACCAAACGCTTTCAGCAATATTTTGCTGAATTTTGCCGAGCTGAAGGGTCCAGCAAAATTTTTTGCTGAACTTTCGGCGAAGTTTGCTGAATTTCAGCAAAACGTTACTGGTGATCAGCAGAGTTTACTGAACAAATCAGCAAAACTTTGCTGAATTTCAGCAATTTTTTTGCTGAAACCTTCAGCTCGGCAAAATTTAGCAAAATTTTGCTGAAACCCTCAATTGATTTTTGGTGTGCACTGTGTGTTCGAAATTTAAGTGTTTTCGACTATTTCAGACATACCAGCTGACTGATTAACGGTAAAAGCCAATAAAATTATCTGCCCACGATACGACCTGAAATGATCCTAAAACACATCTAAACTTTATGAAAAATCCTTGAAACGCCTCTGCGAATCCTATGACCCCTTTGAACGGCTATGGAAACTACTTGGACCCATTGCAATAGTCTTGAAACCTCTTGAACCGCCCTGACTCTACCTGGTAGCCTTTGGAACCTCTTTGAAACACCCAAAATGCTCATTAAACGCTATGTAATCCCAAGAAATGTCACTGAAATCATTTGAAACCTCCTGAAATACTCCTCACCATCCTGAAAGTCATCTGAAATTCTCTGAGGCACCTGTGGAATTTCTCTGTTGCTTCTTCTTGCTGAGGTGCCTCAGGAGATATATGAGATGGAAATTTGATTATTGTTTCTTCTGTTTGTTGGAAGCACCAAACAAATGCACTTCGACAAGCACATGCCCAAGCACTGTGCATTTGGGACTCCGTAAAGAGTATTGTCAGCAGAGTTGTGCAATTTCAGTGTTGGTGGCAGTAGCTCCTCTCTGGAGCCACCAAATGTTGATGTCAGTAAAATCTTCCAATTGGCAGCACGATTGGTGTGGTGTTCCTCGTGCGATAGGACTAGACCAAATACTTACTGAATCTAGCCGCACTCTTGTCGACAGCTTTCGCTACCACTCACTCAGGGTAGGAGGTTCAAGAGGGAGAGTAGTTAAAATCGAACGTCCTAATCGTGTGTGATAGCATCCGGCCTTTCTAGACTCATGCCAACGTTCTCGCATTCGGAACCTTAGCTTACCAGAGTGAGAAAAAATTCGATAGATTCGGGGATTGGGGACTCGTCTAAAATCGCGTGTAGTAGCACGCGTATTAGTAAGGCCTTTCTAGACTCAAAATTCCCTCCAAAAAGGACTGGCTACCCAAAGAGAATTACCAGTGTGAGATAGTTTAATCGATCCAATGATTTGCGACTTCCACAATTCTAAGTATCAAAAATATTCTAAGCCGCAAAAAGAACAGCAAAAATGATTGGTTCTAGGCAACATCAACATCAGCCAACAACAGCGATCGTTTCTTTTTGTTTAAACACACGATAAAACTCGTAGCGGTATTGCATGAGTTTTTGTCACATTTATATTCATACGGTATGCTATATTTCTGTTTGTACCAAACAAACTGACCCTCATTCGGTCCAACTTGGTGACGGTCACTATCAGAGTGTCCAAATTTGTTATGTTATGATAGAACATTTCTGATATAAGGTACACCGGGGCAAGTTGAAACAGGTGAGGCAAGATGAAACGCCACCCGTTTCAACTTGCCGCGGTGTAGCTTACATATAGCTGCAAATGTAGTGTACACCTCTTGCTTTGCACTCGATTTCGAGTTATATTTTTATGTAGATGTGATATATTTTAATGAAAATTGCCCAAAACTCCTTGTTTGGGTCGTAGCTGTTTGGTAGAAATGATTTATGTCTTTTTAGAGCTGTAACATACATCTCCGGTTATCCAACACATCCAGAAGTTTTGAACTTAGTCTACTAAGTACAAATAATTTTGTTTTCTTCTTAAATCACTTGAACTTTATTACATTCAAAGATATATTTTAAAACATGAAATGATGGTGGTCATGATCTGGTGATGTTTTAGGCAACATAAAAAAACGCTCTGGAGTTTTGATTGTAAAGCCATTACTGGTAATAGGATACTGAACTAATGTATACATGTCAGAACTAATTTCATCAGATCCATACTTGTAAATTAGAGTATGCGAGATTGACTCCACATCACTGAAGATTGCTTAAGCCATCCAAATCATTCTGGAGTTAAGGACTTTATATCTACACTCGTAACAATGCATCGGGTACATTTCAAACTTAGTATAGTGCGTTTTGGTGGTCATAGAATATCAGTTGAATATGATACTTGTATATACATCATAAGGGCATCCTGAATCATCCAAACTATTCTGCAGTTGAGATACATGCTTTCAATTTGGATTGGTCTATCAATAGAGGTGCACAAATATCAGAAATTTCCCATTTGAGTCATACATGCAATACAAGCAATGGAAGAACGTTTTTCGGCGCGTCAAGGATATCCGAGATCACCTATAATATTATGTGTTTAAGGCCTTTAGATCTACACTGGTAACAAAGCATTGTGCACACCCAAAACTTAGTACAGTGCCCAATGGAATCAATATTCAGTATGTAAAGATCTTCACTATCCCACCGGAAGTGACTGGCGATGTCCTGTTGGCGATCATAAGCAAATTCGGAAAGGTCCAACGTCTGGTTTGGGAAAAGTTTCCGCCGGATCTTTGTATGGACCATATATTGACAGGTGTGCGAGGATTTTTTATGGAGGTCGAAGAAAATATTCCTCCAAAGTTGTTCAGTAGGCTAAGAACTATCTGGCAATGGCGTTTTTGGTTCGAGAATCGTCCGCTAGATGGCGCCAGGGTAAAAAATCTTCAAACTTCTATATCTCAGAATCCTGATAAAATAGAATGATGCCGTCTTCAACAAAGTTCTTCAGCAAGCTAAAAACTGTCAGATACTTGAGCCTTTGATTCAAATTTTGTCACCCCACATTATTGCTTCGCTTTTTTTTTCCGGGAATGTCTCCGGGAATTTATGCAGGAACTCTTCCGGGAGTTTTTCCAGGTCTTTCTCCGGGAATTTCTCTAGGAATTCCTCTGGAAATGTCTCCGGGAATTCTTCCGGAAATTTTTCCTTCCGGAATTTCTTCGGTAATTTCTTCAAGAAATTGTCCGTGAAATCCTCCAGAAATTCTTCCAGGAATTCCTCGGGAAATTCCCCCGGGAATTTCTTCAGGAAAACTTCATGTTTTTTTTCAAAAAAAAAATAATCTACTGGGAATTTCTCCAGGAAATCTTCCTTCAGGAAGTCTTCCGTGCCTTTTTTTCAGGAAACCCTCTGAGAATTTCTCCAGGAATTCCTCTGGGAGTTTCTCTAGTAATTGCGCCGGAAATTTCGCCGGGAATTCCTCCGGGAATGTCTATGGAAATTCTCCCTGGAATTTCTTCATGAAGTGCTTCCAAAATTTTTCTTAGAATTCCACAAGGTATTTCTTTACGATTCTGGATTTTTTCCGGGAAATCTTCTAAGACTCCCATCAGCAATTCCTCCGGTGATTCCTTCAGTTATTTATCTAGGACTTTTTCCGGGATTATTTCCAGGAATTCCCACAGGGGATTCCTCCAGAGATTCTTCCAGGAATTTCCTCCGGGGAATTCCCCAGGAAGGGGATTCCCTGAAGAATTTTCCAGAGGAATTGCTTGAGAAATTACCGGAGGAATCCCTAGAGAAATGTCCTGAGGAAATCCTAAAGGGATTCTCAGAGAAATCCCGAAAATTTCCATTAAATTCCCGGAGGAATTTCAGAACAGTCCCCGGAGGAATTCCTGAAAAAATTCCTGGAAGATTTCCAGAGGAAATTCCCAAAACAATTCCTGGAGGATTTCATTGAGAAATTCCCGGAGACATTCTCGAAGGAATTCCTGGAGAAATTCCCCTAGGAATTACAGGATAAATTCCCGGAGGTATTCGTAAAGGAAGTCCTGGAGAAATTCCGGGAGAAATTCTCGAGGGTTTTGTGAGAAAAAAAATCACGGTAGACTTCCTGAACAGATTCCTGGAGAAATTCCCAGAGGATTTTCTTGAAAAAACAAACCGACCGCTTTCCTTAGAAAATTTCCGGATTCCTGAAGAAACTCCCGGAAAAATTCCCGGAGAAATTCTTAGACAAATTCTTGGAAGAATTCATATAGAACATCCCGGAGGAATTCCTGAAGAAATTCCCGGAGGAGTTCATGGAGGAATTCCCGGAGGCACTCATGGACGAATTGCTGGGGAAATTCTTAGTAAAATTTCCGGAGAAAATTTTGTAAAAAAATCTGGAGGAGTTCCTGGAAAAATTCCCAGAAGAATTCCTGCAGAAATTGCCGAAGGAATTCCTGAAGGAGTTCCTGATGGGAGTCCTAGATGAAATCCAGGGGAAATTTCCAGAGGAATTCCCAGAGGAATTCCTGGAAGATTTCCTAGAGGATTTACCGGACGATTTCCCGAAGGAACTTCTGGAGGATGCCCTAGAAGAATTCCCGGAAGATATCCTGAAGTAATTCCTGGAGGAAGTTCTTGAGGAATTCCCAGTGGAATTCTTGGATAAATTCCCGGTGGAATTCCCGAAAAAAATCCTGGAAGGGTTCCTGTAGAAATTCCCGGAGACATTCCCGGAAGAAAAAACCCCTGTAATTGTCCAGTTTTTTACGCAACTGCGAGTACTCGGTAAACATTTATTATGAAACTGACTTCAGAAACCTGAATCTTCAGGATGTTCTGTTGTTCTCCCCATCCAATTCCTTATTTCCTTCCTTGCCCCTCAGGTAGATGATGGAATAGGCTTTTACTATGGCGGTGGCACAAATGTCCCAAATGGAGGATAACGTGCATCTGGAGCCGGACTTCTGATACCTGATACCTTGTTAGTCATCCTTTCTTTTATTCGATGCATACACCTTCACTTTTTTATTAGGAGTCGACGAGTTACCTACCTTTCTATGTTACGCAATTTTTTACGCTTCTCCACTCCTCTCAACATCAGCGTAATAATCGACGTCATTTATCGCCAATCGCCCCCCAAAGCAGACATCATTTGTTTATTTACCTATTTTCATAAATCCATAAAATAATAAAACTTTCGCTTTTCATCTGCAACATTCAAACCGTTCGGGTGTCGGGATGTCGGAATCAGCAGTAGCCCGTCGCCGTCATCTTCAGCGGAAGCTACGTTTTGGCGCAACCGCCCATGATTGATAGATGGATGATATACATTAGAGTTCGAGTTAAATTCGGCGATGATGCCGGCGATTACGACTGAGTTGACCTCCAACCACTCCACGCAAGCCAGAAGCAACTTAAACTAATACCATAACCATATACCTTGTGCGACGTGCGCTGGTGTCTCGTGCGTTGTTAATCTAAAGTAGCCAAGCTCCCAACCAAAACCGTCACTTCCTGTATTGTATACAATCGAAAGTAATGTGTATCAAAGCTAGAGGACGACTGCGAGGAACGCATCATCGGTTGTAGATTTCTGTGGTGTTGTCTCAAGGTGTTTGCTTACCTGCAAGCGAGAGGAGAAAATTGAAATTCAATTAGATTTATTATTATATGTGGATTGGATTGGACGGAGAATGAAGGATGCACGGCGCGCATATGTGAGGCAATCCAATAGTAGCGAAAGGAAATGGAACAATCAAGTTTCTTGAAGGCTGTAAAATGCTAAATAAGTCTTTATGAAGTTTTTTTTGTTTAATATAATTGGCTTACTGAAGGATTGTTAAATAAATTAACGAATGCCAACATCCCCTCGAATCGTCTCATTCGTACGTGCATTTTGTGTGTGCATCCAATTAGCATGTGTACGATTTCCGCGCGCAGGCAATTTTGCAATGGTTCAGCCGCCGAAGCGTGTCTAATTATTTAATCTCCAACGAACGAGTAATGAATGAATGGTGGACGTACCGTGGTACTCGCGCCACCAAACCCAACAAGTCCGGTCCGAACGGACGGACGTTTTCTTTGGCGACAAAAAGTAATTTACCCACATTAGACCATTTAGCTATGCTATCTGGCATCTCCCAACCCCAAGCAGATACATCTCTCCCATCATGCGCGCGAAATTTAACTCTCGGTAAGTCCACCTGGCAGACGTAGGTACCTTTCGTCCAACGATGGAGCGGACTGGTACCAAACACACGAGATGATGTCATATGCGCAATCGGATAATGGGATTTCCTTTGGCAGTACAGTGACTCATGAATATAAAAGTACAGAGTTTCGTTTTTCACTTAACTTTTGCAACAGGAAAAAGTAAAAATGGATTACTTAAAACAAGGTAAAAACAGCAAATTCCTACTTTTTCCTATTTTTGGTTGAATAGGCGTATGTCGTCTGCGACCTTCCTCCCACTTTTCCGGTAACTGTTCGGTTTCCCAGATCCTGAATATGATTCGATGCAGACAGCTGGCCAATTTTTCTGGGTCCATCTTTATAAGTTCAGCTGCGAAATCATCCTTACCAGCTGCTTTTTCGGTTTGAACCGATGAATGGAATTCTTAACTTCCGTCAGCCTGCGAGTTGGATCAGTTTCGACCCCTTCTTCATTGAAGTAGTCATTTTTCCGTTGCCTCGTGTCTATATTATCCACTCCATTCAGTTCATCGAAGTGCGACTTTCACCTTTCAATCACCTTTCCTCTATTCGTCAGGAGGCTCCTATCATTAAAATGACACAATGACTCTTATTGCCCTTTTCTGGCATTTTACCAGATTTGCTGGTATGTCTGAAACATACTGGAAAAAACTTGAAATTATATAAAAATCGCGTTCTGGTGGGATTCGAATCCACGACTCCGTATCCGCTAGACCGGCACTTTAACCAACTAAGCCACAGAACAGGTAATGATTCTGCGGAATAGAAAGCCAAGTTGATTTCGAAGCCACACCGTGAACACTCCTTTTTCACAAATCCATCTCTCTTTCGACTAAGATGCCAATCCACAACACACCCGCGTTTGTGCCCAAGTGAGAGCGAATTGTTCTTATGAAGCCGAGACTTACTCTCGCACTCCACATACCTAGCCATCAAGGCAGTTTGTTTTGCTGGTGTCTAATTAGTATGCGTCGCAGAGATGCCAGATGGGAGGACATGTCTTCAAGTTGAAGACATTTGAAGTTCTGTGAAGACATTTATTTTTGTGAAGACATATGAGGGGGTTAGAAGCAAAGGGGTGTAAGTGACAAAAATCAACATTCGAGTAAATGAGGTTTAAAGTTTTTGACCAATTTTTAATCCCATACAAAATGTATGGAGTTTCAAAAACAACCCAATTTTCTATGATTTATTGTAATTTTTCCAGTCATCGCAGAAACAATCTTAAAAAAGTTCCTGAAAGCTTGAAATCTGAAGAATTTTATGATATTCTCAACTCAAAATCGACAAAATAGTCACTTACACCCCTTTGATTCTGGGCCCCTCATATGGAAGACATTTCAAATTTTGTGAAGATTTTTGAAAGCTGAAAAATAATATTTATTCATGTTGATAATCTATACCAATAATTCAAATCTTGGAACAATTTCAGATGAAACGCGTTTCAATTTTTGTAGATAAAATTTTAAACTTTTAAATCCTTAAACTTACAAATTCCTAATTTTTCGGTCTTCATATTGGCAGTTTTTAGTTACAATACGAATCAAATTAGATGGCCACCATTTCATGGAAATTGTAGGAAGCATGCTGAACTATGAATTTTTCATCAGCAATTGTTTAAAGAAAATAAAATTTTCATCAACAAACATCCTCTGGAAATTTAACTGAGAATTCTAATTTTTCAAAAATCTCTAAAATCAGAGGTTGCTTTTAGAATATTACCAAAGTTTTTTTTTCGGACATTCTCCCCATAACTTCGTTTGAATTTTAAACAGAGCTTAATCCTTTTAAGATTTCTCTAGTAGTCCCTCGGGAATCCCTCTAGAAGTGCCATGGGAATTTCTTCAGGGTTTCATCAGGAATACTTCCAAAAGTTTCTCAGGAATTCTTCTAGGTGCTTCTCGGATATTCCACCTGGAGTACCTCAGGAATTCTTTCAGTTCCATGGGAATTCCTCCAGGAGTGCAAACTCCCATTTTTTTTTTTCAGCAGTTCCTCGGCAATTTCCATCTCCATTTCTTTCTCGGAAATTCCTCCAGGACTTCCTCGGGAATTCATCCTGAAGTTCCAAGGGAATTTCTCCGGGAGTATCTCGGTAATTCCTTCAGAAGTTCCCCAAGAATTCCTTTAGGTGTTCCTCGAGAATTATTTTAGAAGTTCCTCGGTAATTAATGTAGCAGTTCCTCGGAAATTCTTCCATGAGTTCCTCGGGAATTCCTCCAGAAGTTCCTAGAGAATATCTTTAAGAATTCCTCGAGAATTTATTCATGGAGTTCCTTGGGAATTCCTCTACAAGTTCGCCGGGAATTCCTTTAAGGGTTCCTCAGTTAATCCTCTAAGAGTTCCTCGTAAATTCTCCCAAAAGTTTCTCAAGAATTTCTTCAGAAGTTCCTCGAGAATTATTTTAGGAGTTCCTCGGGAATTCCTTCAGGAGTTTCTCGGTAATTCCTCCAGACGTTCTTCAAAAATTCTTCCAGGAGTTCCTCGAGCAATCCTACATAAATTCCTCAGAAATTTCTCCAGCAGTTCCTCGGGAATCCTGCCAGGAGTTCCCAGAAAATTCCTTCATGTATTCCTCGGGAATTTTACCTGACTTTTTTTTAGATACCTCCAGAAGTTACTCGGGAATTCTTCCAGAGTTCAGCGGGAATTCTTCCAGAGTTCATCGGGAATTTCTCGACGAGTTCCTCGGGAATTCCTTCAAGGAGCTTCTCGGGAATACTTCTGGAGCTCCTTGGGAACTCCTCTAGAATGCCCTCAGTAATTCCACCACAATTTCCTCAGGAATTCCACTGGGAGTTTCTCGGGAATTCATTCTGGAGTTCCAAGGGAATTTCTCCAGAAGTTCCTCAAAAGTTACTTCAGAAGTTCTTCGAGAATTCCTTTAGGTGTTCCTTGAGAAATTTTTTAGGAGTTTCTCGGGAATTCCTACAGGAGTTTCTCGAATTTTTTTTTCCAGGAGTTCCTCGGGAAGTTGTACATGAATTGCACAGGAATTCCTTGAAAATTCCTTTATGATATCCTCTAGAACTCCCATAGGAATTGCTAGAAAATTCCTTGGAAAATTGCTCCATGTATTCCTCTGAATTCTTCGAGGAGTTCCTCAGGCATTTCTTCTGGAGTTCATCGGATTTTTTTCTAGGAGTTTTTTGGGGGATTCCTCTAGGAGCAGTGAATCAAAATTCAACCATCGCACAACAATAATGACAATGTCGCAACCTGTATTTGTTGCGACAAACAAATCCATGCGACATAAGTTTGTCCCAACTTGAAAATAATGGGATTAACATCGTACACCACGAGTTTAGAGATTTTTAAGCCTTGCATTGCGATTTTCGAACGGTAACTTCGAGTCGGTAAACATTGCAACTCTGGTGAAGCTCTATCATCAAACAGTTTCGACTTTGGGTTAGCAATAATTGATTATTCACGAGTTGAAAAGTACGCAACAAATTCAGCTTCCGTTTTGTCTGCAACAAAAAAAATTCGAGATCATGTCATTATCTGTCACCAGTAGGGATAATGACTAATCGTCGCACCTTCTTTGTTGCTTGTTTTGTGCCTCTTTTGTCTGACAATTCTCTTCACTGTCTAGAAGTAACTCGAGCATTCTTCCAGAGTTCCTCGGGAATTTCTCCTTCAGTTACTCGGAAATGCTTCAAGAGATTCTCCTGTACGCCTCTAGGAGAATACCTCTAGGAGTTTCGGAAACTCCTCCACGAGTTTCTTGCTAATTCTCAAATGAGTTTTTTTTTCGGGAATTTCTCTAGGAACTCTAGGATGTTTTTGAGAAATTTTAAATCTGGAGGACATCGATTTCTCCTGTTGGAATTTCAGGGAAACTTCTGCAGGATATTTCGATATCATCTGAAGGAGTTCTCGTGGAACTCGTGGAAGAATTCCCGAGCAACTCCTGGAGGAATTTACGAGAATCTCCTGGAGGAACTCCCAAGGTTCTCCTGCAGGAGTTCCCGAAGTTCCTGGAAGAATTCTCGATCCGATTCGATTTCGATTCGACTCGACCTCCTAGAGGAATTCCCGATAAAGTCCTAGAAGAATTCCCGAGAAACTCCTGTAGGAACTCCTGGAAGAAATGCCAAGGAATTACTGGATGAATTTCCGATAAACTTCCGGAAAAACCCCGAGGAGCTCCGATAGAAATTTCCAAGGAACTTCTGTAAGAATTGCCGAGAACTTCCTGGAGGATCTCCTGGATGAATTCTCGAGAAACTCTTGAAGGATTTTTCGAGGATGTTCTGGATGAGTTCCCAAGCATCTCCTGGTGGAATTCCTAAAGAGCTCCTAGAGGAATCCCCGATGAACTCCTAGAGAACTTCCGGAAGATCTCGTGGAGGAATTTCCCAAGAGCTCCTTGAGGAATTTCCGTAGAGCTCCTGGAGGAATTCCATAGGAAGTCCAGGAGGAATTGCCGAGGAACTCCTGGAGGAACTTGTAGAAGAATTCCTGGGAGAATGCTCAGGAAACTCGACTCCTGAAAAAAATCTCGGGAAAGAATTCCGGTGGAACTCCTAGAGGATTTTTCGAGGAACTTCTGGCAAAATACCTGAGGATCTCCTGGAGGAACTCCTGAGGATCTTTTGGAGGAACTGCCAAGGTCTGCATGAGTATTTGCTGAGGATCTTCTGTAGGAATTCGCGAAGAACTCCTGGGGGAATTTTCGAGAACCAGTTGGGGGAATTTCCGAGGATGATCTGGAGGAATTCCCGAGAAACTCCACGATGAATTCCCAGGGATCTCCTGAAGGTATTCACGAGGACTTCCTGGGAGAATTTCCGAGGAATTCGCAAAGGAATTCCTAGAGAAAATGCTGGATTTTTTGTGGAACTCGTGAAAATAAATCCGAGGAACTTGTTTAGGAATATTCGGGAAAACCCCTTGAAATTGCCATGGAAATTCTGAAGAGAACCATGCATTATTGCTGGATGACATCACGGTTTATTCCTTCATATAAACCTTAGTGAGAATGACATAAATTTTGACTTCTAACATTTAGCTTTAGTATACCACAATATGGTGTGTGAAGTCATTTTAGCGTGCCTTGTGAAGGCATTTGAAAATTTCACCTGGCATCCCTGATGCGTCGAGAGCTCGGCACGGTCGGACGCTCAGACGACCGAACTGCGCCATGTGACGCAAGGAAGGGTACAATGACACATATTGCCCATTTTACTGGCATTTTACCAGATTTGCTGGTATGTCTGAAACATACTGGAAAAACTTGTAATTAGAAGGCACGAAATGTTGCTAATTGACAAATTGAGAGATGAAATTTCTAATTACAAGTGTTTCCAGTATTAACTGAAGCGATTCTCGGGTAAAGTCCAAGAATAATTCTTGAATAAATTCCTGAAAGGAGTTCCGGAATAAATTCTTGAGGAATACATGGAGTAGTTTCTTCAGTTTTTTTTTGTAGATATTCCTAGAAGAATTACAGAAGCAATTTCTGACAAAATATTGTTGAGTATTTTTTGGAGAAATTCTTGCTGCAAATTCGGAAGTAATCACCGTAATAATTCCACAAGAATTTTTCGGAATAATTTCTGATGAATTTCTTGGAGTATATTTTGGACAGCAACATTCCTGCATTCCTTAAAAAATTCCCGGAGTAATTTGTGGTGAAATTTTCGAAACAATTCCCGAAGGATCTTCAGAAACAGTTACTGAAGCAATCTCCAAAGTTGGTGCTGGAGTATATTCTGGTGATATTATCGGGGTAATTTCTGGAGAAGTTTACAGATTGATTCATGGTGGAATTCCCTGGGAAATTCATGGAGAAATTCCTGCAGAAACTCATGGAGTAGTTCCTGAAGGAGTTTTTGAAATTCTGGAGCAAGTTCTGGAAGATCTCAAGGAGTATTGCAGGAGGAACCATTACCAGGTATGGGAACACTTCCTTGTAAAGAATTACATTTCTTAGCTCAGAAGTAGTGTATAGAGGATTTTTACCGTGCAATTTTATCTAAAAGTTTGCCGAATAACGTAATAGTCGCATCCGCATACCAAGAGCGCGACAGAGCTGTGAAAGCAACTCTCCAAGAAGTGAGTGTAATTTATATTCACCGTGTGGAGAGTCGGCTTTATAGTTCTCTCACGTCTTTGGAATGCATTTGCGACCTTTACGTTATACGAAAAACTTTTAGATAAAATTACAGGGTAAAAGTCCTCGATACATTGTTTTTTTCACAACACGCTTCTGAACTGTGAGAACTAGATAGCACGTGAATATCAATCCTGCTCAATTTTTACTGCGCTTGAGCAAGCTTTGAGCACCATTTTCAGCACGGTGAGTTTGATAGATTTAGAGATTTATGCTTTTGAAAATATTATTAGAATTCAAGAAGGCAAGTGCAGTGGCATTCCTTGTAGTATGACAACTTTGTCCTTAAGTTAGTTAAACCCATAGCCGGATTTTTTTGTTACACAGTGCTGTGTAATTTCAGGATGGTTAATGTTTAACGACGCTCACTGTGTTAGGCTTACTATCATTTGAATAAGACCTCAATTCCAGCAATGAGACCTGAGGATTCCAGCAAAACATTGTTGAAAATTCAACGATTCGTTCCGCAGAGCTGATCAGCGAATCACTGACGAGTGCGTGCGATTGTTCGCTAATAAAGTAGTATTTTTAATTTGATTAATAATTTTCAAAAATAGAGACTTTTAGTGGCTACACAGTCTTTATTCTTAAAACGGGTTTATTGTTTACCCAACTTTTCGGCACTTAGGCATGGTGCCGAAACGTTGGGTAAACAATAAACTCGTTTTAAGAATAAAGACTGCGTAGCCACTAAAAGTCTCCAGTTAAAGTAACAGTCGTTCCCTTAAAAGCAATTTTCAAAAATATAACACCCTGAACGGATACCAAAGTGAGCCACTGTACCTCCGTGTCGTGACTACAAATGTCCACTTTCTCGCAGCTCTTCACATGGTTTATGTAGCGGCGAGATGCACATTTCCTTCTTTATTTCATTGCATTGTCCACTTGGCGTAGTCCAACTTGGCGAGCCCAGACAACGAGGCGCTGTACATTCAATAGGACCTAAGCATGTTGTTGAATGATGGTCTCCCAGCGTCCATCGATATATCTCGCATTGGCGTGTGAAAACTCAATTCCCATTTGTTTATCTCCTCTCTTTGGAGCTTTGCTTGCACATCTGGCGATGGATTTTGCGAAAATATCTCTTTTAGGCTCTGTGCATGTTAGGGATACACTGAGAAATTTATGTCTGAAATTCTATAGGGTTTATGTAGCCGAAGCAGTGAACGTCCAGCTATTCAGCAGGACATCGTGAATCTTTAAGTAACGTTAATTAGATAACAAAACTCACACATTTCCCTCAGTGCACCGCCAATTCCGCAAAAGGCCTTCCCAAGCAATACAAGTTGCCTGCCCCCTTCAGCACCAATTTTTTTTTTTCAATTCAACTCCTCCTCTGATTATCACCAACATCATGTCAAATTAACAGCCAAACGAGCAATAATCTTATAAACTGCACGCGAATAATTGATCGGCTCTCGTTACAGGCGCAGTAACAGCTGCAATTGCACCGCTATAGCAGTGGCAATGTTTGCCGCCGAGATTGCGGTTTTATGTCCCATTAACCATCCCGTCCTATCCACTGCTTGCATCTGCACAACAAGCAAGCCAAACAAATAGACGGAACTCGCGGAAATCAGGAAGTAGGTATGCAATGGGAGGAAGAATGTAGTGGAGAGAGAAGGTAGATTTGCCTAAGACCGACTATTTCGTTGGTGATCAGTCAGAAAGCAGTTGTAAAGAAAGTAAGAGTTTTATAAATGAGATACATTAAAGTGATAATCTGGGTTGGATTGTGGTCGACCAGACACGAGGTGTCAAAAGGAAGTTGATGCGCATTTCGACGCATGAGAAAACCGCAATGGTAAACCACGAAGCGGAAATGGAGGATCGTCATAGCGATGAGAAGTTTTCACTGTACAAAACAGTTGATCACAACATTTTTTGCCAAGAGGAATCTAAAAGCCTTTCCACATCAATACTAACAAATTTTTATTTGCCTTGGCTAAACGAATGCCTAGGAAATTCAGGCATTTCTCCATGAGCCCAAATGAGGTTTCTCCTGAAGTTTCCCCAGAAATTGCGGTTGGAGATTTCTTCTGGAATTTCTCCGAGGATTTCTGCAGGAGAGCCTACCAGAATTGCTCCAAAGAGTATTAGAGTTTTTCGGAATTTCCTCCATAATAAACCCTGAGAATTTCTTCAGAATCAACATTCTACACAGAACTTCTTCCACAAGTACCCCGGGAAGCCCTTCAAGAGTTCCACGAGAATTCCTCTGGGAGGTCCCAGGAAATTTCTACAGACACCCTCGGAGATACTTCCAAGAATTGAACGGGATGTTCCAAGAATTCCTACAAGAGTTCCCGGAAATTCCTGTTGTACCTTCCTTGGAATTTCTCCAGGACTTCCCCGGAAATTACTTCTTGAAATCCCTAGAAATTCCTCCAACAATACTCCGAGAATACCGCCAGGAGTTTCCTGGATTTTTTTTCCAGGAGTTTCCCGGGAATTCCTCCAAGAGTTCCTCCAGGATTTCTCCTGAAATTCCACCAGGGTTTCCCCGGGAATTTCTCCAGGATACCTCCAGGAGTTCCTCCAAGAGTTCCCCGGGAATTCCTGTAGCAGTTGACCTGGAATTTATCCAGGAGTTTCCCGGAAATTACTTCATGAACTCCCCAGAAATTCCTCCATATGTTCTCCAGAATATCTCCAAGAGTTCCCCAGGAATTTCCGAAGAAGTTTCACGGAAATTCCTCCTGAAACTCCCAAGGTAGTTCCTCTTGAAGTCGCAAGGAAATTCTTCCAGGAGTTCCCTGCGAATTCCTCCAGGATTCTTCCAAGAGTTCCCCTGGAACTCCTGTAATAGTTCCCCAGAAATTCCTCCAAAAATACTCTGAGAATACCTCCAGGAGTCCCCCGGCAATTCCTCCAGAAGTTCCCAGGAAATTCTCCCAAGAGTTCTCCGAGAATTCCACCAGCAAGTCACCGAAAATTCCTCCAGAAGTTCCTCGGGAATTCTTACAGAAGTTCCTTGGGAATTCCTTGAAAATTCATCCAAGAGTTCTCCTGGAAGAATTTTAAAGGAACTCCTGGAGATATTCCCGAGGAGCTTCTGAATGAATTCATGTACAACTTCTAATGAATTTCCCAAGTAACTCGTGAAGAACTTCCCAAGCATTTTCTGGAAGAAATCCAGGGGAACTCCTGAAGGAACGCCCGAGGAACTCCTGGAGGTATTCCCGAGGAACTCCTTGAGAAATTCCCAGAGAACTTCCTAGGGAAATGTTGAAGAGGAATTCCGGAGGAAATTATGGAACAATTTCCAAGGAACTTCTGGAAAAGTTGCCAGGGATCTCCTGGGACCATTGCCGAGAAACTCCTGGAGCGATTCCGGAGGAAGTCCTGAAGATCTTTCCGAGGAATTGCAGAAGATTTCTTAAAGGTATACCCGTGAAACTCTTGGAGAAATTCCCGAGGAGCTATTGCGAAAACTTCGGAGCAACTCCTGAAGAAATTCTCGTGGAAATTCTTGAGATATTCCCGAGGAACTCGTGGAGAAATTTCTGAGGAACACCTTGAAGAATTCGCGTGGAACTCTTGGAGAAACTCCTGAGAAACACCTTGATGAATTCCCGGGAAACTCCTGCAGAATTACTCATGGATATCCTAAATAAATTGCCTGTGAACAAACTACTGGGATCTCCTAGGAAAATTGCCGAGCAACTCCTGAAGGAATTCACGAAGTTATGGAGGAATTTCGTAGAAGAATTTCCGAGGAACCTTTGGTAGAACTGCTTGAAGTATTCTTGCTGACCTTCTGAAGGAATTCCCTAGGGACTTCTGCAGAAATTCGTGGGGAACTCTTAGAGAAATTTCCTGGGAACTCGTGGAGAAATTTCCGAGGAAGTCCTGGAGGAATTACCAAGGGACTTCTGAAAAAAATGCCAAGGAACTCCTAGAAAAAAATCCCAAAGACCTCCTGAAGAAACTTGTGAAGGAACTTCTGAAAAAAAAAACACCTGGAAGAATTCTGAAGAAGCCCTGAATAAATTCCCAAGGGACATCTGCAGAAATTTCCGGGCACCTCTTGGAAGCATTTCCTGGGAACTTCTGGTCGGTTTCCCAGGGAACTCTTGGAATAAATGCCATGGAATTCCTGAAAAAGCTACCGAGGAACTTCTGGAGGAAATCCCGAGCAACTTCTGGAGCAATTCCCGTGTACCTTCTGGAGTTACTCCCGAGGAACTCTTGTAGGAATTTAAGAGGAGCTCCTTGAGTAATTCCTTTGAGGAATTCTAGGTATTTCTGCAAGAATCCTCGATCAACTCCCAGGAAAAAATCTTAGAAACTCCTGCACGATTTTCCGAGGAACTCCTGGAGGAAATTCTAAGGAAATGCCGAAGGAATTCCCGAGGAACTCCTGTAGAAATTTCCGATGAAGTCCTGAAGAAATTTCCGAGAAACTCTCAGGGGATTTCCCATGGAACTCCTGGATGAATTCCCAGAGAATTTTTTGAGAAATCCCCGATAAACTTATGGAGGAATTTCCGAGGAACTCCTGGAGATACTCCCGGGGAAAGTATGGATGAATTCCTTAGCAACTCCTGGTGGAACTTCCGAGCAGCTCCTGGTGGAATTTTCCAAGAATTCCTGAAGCATAAAGAAACCTTTAAAGTAACATTTGAAAGATTCTACTAATGAAAACTTTCTTACATATTCTTAACTGTGACGAAATTCCCAGTCTTCAGAAAAATAGAGGAACCTCTAGAGGAATATTTACCCGGCACCTCACGAATACATTAGTTCATTCTTGAAATTTTCTAACTGTTACCAGTCACCATGCCAATTTGTTCCCGACACCCCACATCGTCCCAAAATCACCAATGAAATGCCATCCTTATGATAAACCTGTTCTTTATTTCCGAGCATTTGGTTATGTTCCAGCTTCTCCCAGCATCCATATATTTTTCTGTCACCACTAGCTTTCTCTGAAGCTTTCCAGAATTACCAAATTCTGTCCCGTATTGGTATTACAGATTGTCCTCGGAATCAAAAACCTACTCACAAAACATTCTCAGTGATCTGAGGTAGTTTTGAAATTTACCGCAAAAAAAACCGTGCGCATGGTGTTTCACCAAGGTTTCCTTCTAAAATTTTCAAAAATTTGTGTATTTTTCTAATAATACTTCCAAAATTTACTTAGAAATGGCAACTTCGGCTTCGGCAACTTCCTCGGGGATTATTTAAGGAACTGCTCCAAGGATTTCCTGAGGAATTTCCCATTGGAATCCTTCAGCAATTGCTACAAGGATTCCTTCAGGAACTCATGGATTGTTTTGAAAATTTGTCCAAGTATTTCCTACATAATTTATTTGAAAATGCTTTCAGCCGCATTGCAGTAGTAGTTCCATGGTTTCTTAAAGTTTTCCTTCAGAAACATTTCAAAGGCTTCTCCCAAAAGTTCCTCCAAGGATTATGTATGAGCCAACAGTGAATAACAGATTTTAGAGCCATCCTAGCATGCGGCGTATGTTCGAATCCGCGGGATTTTTGTATACTACGAGGAACAGTTTTTTTTTATGGCAATAACTTTTTACTAAACATAAAACATCACTGTAAAATGAGTTACCTAAACAAATAAACTTTTTGAAATTGTATCAAGATCTGTTATAATTGTTGATAGATAGGGTGTGGGACGCTTTGGGCAGGGGGGCCTATTTTGGGCACTTGCTGCTATAACTCAGTCAATTTCGAAGCGATTGACATGAATTCTTGAACCTGGCTAGATACTGTACGTATCTGATCGTGTCTCAAAAATGAAGTCAATCGGTTTAAAATTAACTGAGTTAAAGCAGCAAGTGCCCAAAATAGATTCCACTGCCCAAATGGTCCCAGACCCTACGAATTGGTCAATTATTGTAAGTTGCAATTTTTGCTTTTTTAACGCCTAACCGGCTAATTTTATAACACATACTGTTATAAAATTATCTTTCAAATAATAACTCCGATTATAATTTTGTTATTACATTTTGATCTGATCATCTCCCCATAACGCCATTTCGATATCTTTACAAAAAAAAGATATGTTTTCTTCCTCCAGGAGGAATTCCTCCATGAGTTTCTTCTGAGATTCCTCCAGGAATTTCTTTACGGATTGCTCTCTAGTAGTTTCTTCTGGGAAACCTTTAGGAAATCTCGGGCAATTTTTCTATGTAATCTATTGCAATTCCTTCAGAACTACTTTTAGGTTTCCATAAGTGATTTCTTCTGGGATTACTCCATGAATGTCTCTAGGATTCATCTAGATTATCTTGTAACATTTCGCTTAGTTGTCTTTTGGAAATCGATGATAAGTTTTTGAAGAAAGATTTCTAACTCCTGAATTTCTTCAGGAATTCCTTCTGGGTTTATACAGGTGTAAATTTTCAAATTCTTTTTGGAGTTTCTACGGGGAATCCTTCAGGAGTCCAACCAGTAATAAGAATTCATTAAGAAACTCATTTTGGGTTTTAACCAAGAAATCCTCTCCTCATGAAATTCCTCTAAGAGTTGCTTTTGAGATTCTAACAGTTGTTTCTTCTGGAAATGCTCCAGGAGTTTCTCCTGGTCAAATGGGTGGATAATCTGCTCAACAGACACCCGAACGGCCTTGGTCCAGGTAGTTTGGGGAAGGGGACCGTCTCCTAAAGTAAGAGACAGAATTAAATACAACCCCGACCCACTAGACACATTACATTCCCATAACTGCCATAAGCTACGTCTTTCCGGAACCACCAAGAAGGCGTTGCTTCGCAGAGGGACTACTTCACATCGCACCCTCAAGGTTGGCTGCGTAACCATGTAGCAACGTACATCGATGATACGCTTTGGGGAGTCCACCAAGGTAATCATACTGACGCTTTGCCAGCGAAGTCGACGAATACCACTCCCACCGGAAACTTCAACCTCATCACCTCGTCGTACAAAACATTCCATAACATCGGACCCAGGATGTAACCTTGCGGGACTCCTGAGGTTGTGTGGAAGCTCTTCCGACCCTAGTACTAGTACTCGATTCTGGAAGTAACTTTCGATAATCTCCCTCCTCCTCTTACGCTGGAGCGAAATCTCGGCAGTTTTCGTAACCGACAGGATAGCGTCTACAGTTGACATTCCCTTCCGGAAGCCGAACTGGTTGCACGAGAGACCATTTATACCCTCGGTGTGCCTCAACATTCTATTGCGGATGATCTTTTCGAGCGCCTTCCTCGCCGCGGCGCGCCGTATCGATCTATATGGCGACGGGTCTCCGGGTGGTTTCCCCGCCTTTGGCAATATTATCAGTCGCTGCCGCATCCAAACCTCTGGGAAAACCTTCCCATATTCTGCATAATAGATCTGAACATCC
The DNA here is from genome assembly GCF_035046485.1 of Aedes albopictus. Lineage (NCBI taxonomy): Eukaryota > Metazoa > Arthropoda > Insecta > Diptera > Culicidae > Aedes > Aedes albopictus. The sequence goes on along the minus strand of NC_085138.1, from coordinate 150,092,080 downwards.
CAGGAGCCTCTGCAATAGCTACTTTTAAGGCCAAGATTGGAAATCCATCCGGACCTGGGGCCTTATCTAAGCTAAGGGACTTTGATATCCCAGCAAGTTCCTCATCGGTGATCCTCTCTTCATCGCTAACCTTCTCTTCATCGTTAACCCCTGTCCCCAGCTGTCCTACGAAAGGAGGCCAAGGACTAGGATCATGACGCGGAAAAAGCCCCTCGATGATCCCTTTCAACATCTCTGGAGATGGCTCTGTAAGAGCTATTACACCTCTCGTCTAGGCCATCACGATCCTGTAGGCATCACCCCACGGGTTCGCATTGGCACTCTGACAGAGACCCTCAAAGCAGGCTTTTTTGCTTTCCTTTATCTCGGTCTTCAGCGCGACTTTGACAGCGGCGAACAAAACCTTCCGATCATTTCGCTCTTCCTCAGCTCATGCTCGCTGCATCCGCCACCTAACCCGTAGCCTGCGGCGGCACAGGTCCGCAATAACTTCAGTCCATTACTTCAGGTACTGCACGCATGCGAGATCACCGCCTCAACCAAACAGGTTTCGTTCACGGTGAAGTACCTTCCTAAATACCTCGTCGTTGAGGTATGATATCTTCCCCCTACGAGGGCTTGACCTTGGCCGAGTCGCCTCTTCCTCTACCCGCTGCCTGCTGTTGCTGCAGTCGACACTGTAGCGAACCACAGTGACTGTAGCCATCGTCTACCCTCCAGTTCAAACCACTTGTTAGGCTAGGATTACAAATGGTAACGTCGATAATCGACTCCGCTCTGTAACGATTAGAGGTACTTTTGGTAGCGACATTAGCCAGATCGACATCTAGCGTAGGATCTGACCCCACTGGTTCGTGAAACGGCTTCCACATTCTACAGCCCAGGCGTTGAAGTCACCCGCTACAACCACCAGCCTTCGTCCTGTCATACATCGAGAATTTGCGTGAACTGCTCGTTGGACCACCGCGGAGGTGCATCACAGCTACAGAAGAAGACCCCGTTTCCGATGGCGACCACGAAGCCCTCGTAAGTAGTAGACTCCAACTCCTAAACGGGGTATTCATCTGTCGTCCATATCGCCGCTATTTTTCTGAATCCATCCACGACCCAGTAGCCGTTACCGGGGAGTACTCGGTAGGGGTCCTCTATGATGGCGACATCCGTCCCCAATTCAGAAACTGCCTGACAAAGCAGTAGCTGGGCTGCGTCACAGTAGTTCAGATTCAGCTGCGTTACCTGCACTGTGATATGTCAGCAACGGCTCTTCTAAAGACCGGACACCTACGGAAGGTCATGCCTGTTGTTCACGGATTGCCCAGTACAGATCATAAAAATGAGTGGACTCGTGCAACCTTGTTCCTTATGGCCTGCAGTGCCTCATCTCCTGCACAGTTTGCGCCTGTCGGGGCCTTTGCAGTCCCATGACTTGTGTCTTGGTTCCAGACACCTAAAGCAAACCTCCGGTGGCTCGTGGAACGTCAGGTGACATACGCACCACTGCACCAGCCTACCTTAATACTCCCTACTTTAACGGACTTTTTTACATCCGCCTCAGGTAGCTGTACCTAGGCTACCTAGGCCTGTTGTTCACGGATTGCCCAGTACAGATCATACAAATGGGTGGACTCGTGCAACCTTGTTCCTTATGGCCTGCTGTGCCTCATCTTCTGCACAGTTTGCGCCTGGCAGGGCCTTTGCAGTCCCATGACTTGTGTCTTGGTTCCAGACACCTAAAGCAAACCTCCGGTGACTCGTGGAACGTCAGGTGACATACGCACCACTGCACCAGCCTACCTTAATACTCCCTACTTTAACGGACTTTTTTACGTCCACCTCAGGTAGCTGTACCTAGGCTACCTGTGTCAGAGCCGGGCCCTTCCGTAGCCTAACGACTGCGGTAGCCACCTGCATCTCGCACTGAAGCCGAAGTGCCGTTACCAGATCTTCCGCGTCAGTAATGTCTTCTAGGTTTTTCACCTTCAGAGTTGTTGAGCTGTAGGATCCTTCACCTCTACCCCTTCACCAAAGACCTCTTCCACTAAACTTTTGTAGGCAGCGCCCTTGTGATCCTTCTCGCGTTTCAGCTCCAGGATCATTCCATTGCGTACGTCGGCTCCCAGACCCTCACGCTTGGTGTCGCTTCTCATCGCCTTCAAGACGTCCGAGTACTTGGACTGTTCCGTCTTGATGACGAGCGCGTCGCCTTTCTCGCGTTTGGCACGTAGTCTCCTACGCCTTGGCTTGGCGTCCAGTACTTCTACCGGCGGATTCGTCTTCTTCTTCTTCCGCTCTACCTTCGTCCAAGGAGGGTTCTCTCCTTGGTTCGCCCTACTCTGTGGTTGCTGAGGGCCCACCAACGGTCGCAACGCCTTGTTCCCATCGTTCCGGGAACCCTGACTGGGGTTCGACTTTCCGGCATTGTTACCGACCTTCGGGGTAATTATTCGCCTGGCTTTGCGGGCGCCGCCAGACAGCTCCTCACCTGACGGCTGCCTCGCCCGCTTCTGCGAGTGCTTGTCCCGTTTATCGCGAGCAGTCGCATCCACTTTCCTCGGACTATCTGCGGAGGAGAGGGCCTTCGTTTGGACGTCGTAACTTTTGCTTTTACCGGTTCTGAAACTGTTGCAGTTTTTGCAAGTCTCTCGTAATCTTGCTTGGCATCGTCCATTGACTTTCGAGGTCGCAACAGGACTGTTTTAAGGTCCTAGCTTATGTTGGACTTCGAGGACGCAAAGTCGATGATTTTACTAAGCTGCTGCACAGCCGCTTCCATTGCAGACAGCCCGTCTCGATTTTGTCTGATGGCCCTCATCAACCACGCTCCGTCCGGTATCTCCTCCGACAGGAGGCTAGCCGGTGAATGAATCGGACCTCCGACGCTGGCACTGAGTGCACAGCATCCTGCTTATACTTTCTCACTTCTCCTTAACAGAGACCTATCCAACTCTTTTATCGCGAAGGGCCTCACCACTACTGCTGCCACTAGATTTTTGATAATTTTTGTTGAAGCTCATTGTTGGATCCCACGAGTAGCACGGGAAAGAAGGTCCACCAAGCCAGAGCTCAACATTAACTGGTACCACACAATCTTTTTTACCCCCTCGATCACTCATTCCTCGGCACGAGTCGCTTGGCACCTTGAATTGGGGTAAGTAGTCATATTCTTAGCCGGCGACTACAAGGCTGACTCACAGAAGGCGGATGCGTCAAGCCTCTGGACTATTGTTCATGCAGCCCCTACATTCACCATGCGTAGGACATGTTCTACATCTACTTGTCCTAGCCATCTCTCGCGTCACAGGCTAGACTACACTGTTGATAAAGAGGTCTCTAATCTTAACATTGTTCATTACTTCCAACAAGTGATTAATGTTGTGCAACTAGTTAAGCTACATTGGATCTACACCTAACATTACTGAAAACCAATTGAACTAGTTCTAAGATACAAATAGACAAAACCTATGTTCCTTGCCTCGCATCACCGCTTTGTTCTAGGTACTCAGATTACCGGCCGACTAATTCATCGTCGTCGTTGAAACTCAATATGCCCTAATTACGGCTTAACGGCTAAATAAACACACCGCAACCGAACGGCGACGTTATTACTCTACACGAGATACTAGATACGAGTAAACTTTCCCGTCCCTCAGCCGCCCGCCCACAAACTCTAAGTACACACTATTATATAGCTATTCTGCCACACCACAGACACAGACGGGCAATGGACTGACTGGTGCAAATCCACGTTCCCATCAGTTCTGCTGCTGGTTACTCCTCCACCTTCGGGCCGGATTGTACCGATAGAATGCCATTTCCAATCCTCATTCATCCATGAATCGGAGCGATCCCCAATCGATAGGAGCTCCCACGATTCTTATTCTTATTCTGGGGGCAGCGAGAACTTACCTAAAATGTAAAAAAAGAATGAATTAGTTTGGATTGATCGGGAGGGCTACTGGTTCGAGAGATGCGGTTGAAATCGGAAAGGGCCGTGAGACGGTTTCGGAGGGCGCAGTTTTATAACTTTTAGGGTGGGACAATTTTTTGCGGAAATCGAGACCACAACAATTTCCTACTTTCTAGAACTACGCTACAACTAAGGCAAACATGCTTTTTGGCCTTCTGCTCTAACAGCACTTCCACACAGTTACTGCCTGATGACTTCCTATATAAATTAATTGCCTTCTTTAATTTTTATATAGTGTGGCAGCCTAAAAGATACTCTATGTACAGAGAAGCCCCAGGGAAGAACTTGTACCATATCATGAATCGAACCTAAATCCACACTTAGAATGATACAAGTTTATCGAATCAAATGGGAACTGCACGACTTTTAGGATTTCTTAGGGGTTTTAGTGACCCACCCTACCAGTCATATGTACATAGTTGTAAAACAGCAATTGAGGTTAATCAACAAGCCGCGAAGATGGCAATAAGCGTAACTTGAGAACATATTACTTCTGTTCCGAACCAGGTTTCTGTTTCCACCTGGGGAGGAAATTGATACCCCATGTTTGTAGCCAGATAAAAAACAGATCCAAAAAGGTCATTGATTTTTCCTACTCGGATCAGCGCAGACACCTGTGGTACCTATGTAGATCAGTCGTGGCTGCGACGAAAGGTTCGAAAAAACAAACTCTAATTGACCACACGTGACGCCCATCCATTCACGTCGTCAAGTGCCATCATCTTCTTTGTTAAACGAAAATGTTGTGGGCGACGGACAGGTCGGGTGGTCGAACCGTCAGCCCCGCTTCTCTGCCACCAGCTGATTGAGATCAAATGGAATGACAAATTGTCACACAGTTGTTGACAATGATCAGCAGCGCTAGCTGCTTGTGGATGTGGATGGCAAATCTCGGTCAGCATGTCGTCGTGCGGATCGACTTAACTCTCAAGAGTCACTGACTGTGATGACGGATGAATGTAGGTAGATGGGTCGGACTGTTTTTACTCAAGTGGTCATTTAAATTGCGATCCTATTAAGTTTAGCTCTGGCGTTGGATGGACCGACCGATGGTCATCTGATGCGAAACGTATTTAGCGAAAATATCAATAGAATGCGTACAAGAGATGCCTGTTCTGACATTGAAAACTTAGAAGGGTGAATTTTAGGTACGACAATTGTATGCTAAATGGCTTTACGTCAAATGAATTTATGTCAAATGTCTCATTCCGCGGTAATGGCTTAAGTAAAGTGAAGGAAATAAACCAGTTGTAAATTTTCTTCGAATGATTTCGTAAGAGTCCTTCCAGGATTTCCTTTGGTAACGTATATAAACGTTGGAAATTCTTTTTTTTTTTAACTTTTTGATTTGGTATCGAGCCTTGAAAAAGATCCCACAAGGGATCGAAACGTCGGTGAAGATTCTATAGAAATCAACGCATTTTTTTTTTTTTTGACTGTTAGCCAGTACCCCCAGACAAATATCCAAACATCCCAGTTGAAAATCATCTACTAATGAAATTCGTTGTCTTCTCTATCCGAGTGTTCCTCCATCGATTGTAGGGGGAAAGATCTAGAAATGCTTTTTAGAGTCCTCAACGAAACATATTTAAATTGTATTCCAGAAATCTTTTCAAGATTTACTTCAGAAATTTCTCCAGATATCTCCGGGCATCTCTTTACATTCATCCAGTAATTTCTACCATGAAACACTTCCGTAATTCCTCCACATATTGTGTTAGAAGTCCGTTCGTTAATCTTTTTAAAAGAGGATTTTTACAACACCATCCGAAACTTTCCAAGAAGTTGAAGGGTATATTCGAGAATCCGTTATAAATATAATCATTGTATTTAAAAGGGTTGTTTTTGTGGAAAGTTTCTAGGGAATTTGTAATGAAGTCAGAAATATTTTCGGAAGTTCAGTCAGAGTATTCACAGAAATTCGCTCAGAAATTTATCCTGAAGTTTCACATTAACCTTCAGGAAATCTTGGATTACTCAAGTTACTCGAGCAATTTTTCCGGGTGTGTATCCAGGGATTTATCCGAGAGTTTATTCGGGAGCTACCCTAGCAATTTCCCCGAGAGTTCATCAACGGATTCCCCCGGAAGTTCCTCTTGGAATTCCACGGGAAATTATTCTATGAATTTCTAGGCATTCCGATGTGTTAGACCAGGATTTTCCCCAGGAAGTTCCGCCAGAGATTTCTCCGTGTGGGTCTCCATATATTATCGCGAAAATTCCTCCAGGAAAAAATCTAAAAAGTTTTCCAGATAATACTCGGCAAATTTATTCAGTACATACTCTAGGAATAACTTAATAGCTTCATGAATTCATACAGTAATTGTTTCAGAATTCATAATCGTAATCATAACGTATTATATATACAGAAAAATTAATGAAATATTTTTCTTGGAAATATTTCAGGAATAACCTCAAAAATTGCTTCCGAATATACTCAGAGATCTCACCCGGAAAATTCTTGTAGGGTTATATTGGGTATAACTTCCGAAACTAAAATACATACATAGGAATACTTTGAATATTTCTCCAAAAAAAACTCTAGAAATTCCTCCAGGAATAACTCCCGGAAAGTTTCGAGACATTACTAGTATAGCTCTTCCATAAATAACTCCTCAGAAGTTCTTTCGGGAAACCCTTTACGAATTGCTCCGAAAAACTAAACAAAAACTACCACTTAAGTAAGTGCCTCTAAAAATTCCTCCGAGAATTCTTGCAGTAATTATTACGCGAAATTCTCCAAGAGTTACTCTGCGAATTGTAAATCCTCTAGGAGTTAATCTAGGATGCATATCCTGGATTAACACCAAGAATTACTCCATGAGAAACTACATCTTCAATACTTGCAGGAATATCATTTTGAATTCCGCCAGGAATGACCATGAGAACTTTTCCAGGAATCACTTCGGGAGATTGTTCAGAAATTACTCCAGAACTTCGGGAATCACTTCAGTAATTATTTAGAAAATTCTGCCAGGAATTATTCCTGAGCTTGAGCTTGATTGCCTGCCCGTGGATGTTACTCCAGTATCGCCAGACAAGCTACACTCACACAAGGATCCCATGAGGTATCTGCTGGGGACTTGCAGGCATCTTCAGTGTGTGAGCCTTGGTGATCTTCTATTTTTAGGCGACAATGGCGCCTGCCACATCAGGTTGTTGGTCAATGGGGAAGGGGAAGGAAGTGATGATTGCAATCATTTGTATTCACAACAGACCGAATATACTTCTGCGTCTGCACAAATTCATGCGGATGTCGGCAGAGGGTTCACACATTGGTTCGTGGATGCCAGAGGCGTGAGGTGATAGATTGGTGCAAATTATTCAGAATTTACTCCGAGATCTCTGATAGGAACTAATAGGAACTCCGAAAAATCATTGTGGAATTATTACGGGAATCGCACTCGAAATTATAATAGACACTTTTATCAGAAACTACTCCACATAATTTTCTAAAGAATACTTTTTATATTTCTCCGGATATTACGCAGGGAATTCCTAGACATTACTGCTAGAACTCATCCAGAAATTCCTACGAGAATCCCTCCAGTAATAATTCCGCGCAATTTGATGGTAATTGGTCTTAAGATCCTATGTAATTACTCCAGGAATTCATCCAGTAATAACTCCAGGCATTTCCCAAGAATTACTTCGAAAATTTCCTAAAAAAATACTCCGCGGATTTTTCGAGGAATTAATTGGCGGGTGCCTCGAGGAAACTACTTCGGGAATATCTGGACGAATTACTACCCGAATCTCTCACGGAGTTTGTCCAGTAATACTTTGAGAGATCGTCCGGAAATTGCTACAAAATTTAACAATTCCTGAAGAAACTCCCGATGGATGGAGAAATTTTTAAGGCGAATCATTCGAGCAATCCTCAAAGTCATTCCTGAAGAAATTCCAAGAATTATTTTTGGACGCAACTCCTTGAATTATTCTTGCAGAGACTGGAAAATATCTCTCCGGTAATTTTTCCAGAACATACTTCAGAAATAATTTCAGGAATTCTCTTAGTAGTTACTTCGAAAATTCACCAAGAAATTATTTTGAAAGTTTCACCACAAATTACTGGACGAAATAAAGTGCGCATTGGCTGTTTTTCATACAAAATGCTCATGTTTAGGGGGTCGTCGAATCTCAGCTTCTAATGCACCGATTGATCCCGAATTTTGTCTGGACACTCGTAATAGCTTGAGTTTTGATCTGTGAAAAAGAATATATTTCTGAGCAAAACTTTTTATTATATCGCAAAATTTCCCTATCAAGAAAAATTGAGAAATTTTGATTTCGAAATAATTCCAAAATTTCAATTTTTAGGTAGATATATTCTTTTGCAAAGTTGATTAGTCTAACGAAACACAAAACTTTTCTGAACAAACTATTTACTTCAAGTAATCCGTTTACAAAATAATTAAAATATCTCAATTCAGCTACACAGCGCAACATTTTTTTGTCTCAAGAGCATACGTATGTGTTTCTGACAGATTTTGGGCCACTGAATCCGAATCTGGGCTCAGATTTGCTCCAGCACGTCACAATTTTGAGCTATACCTTAATTCATAGGGCAAAATATGCGATTTTGGGCTTTTTTGACTGCAAGCCCTTAAGTATGGAAATTTTTGTTTTAGCCAATCAAAGGATAAATTGGTCAATTAATATCTAAATTAACGACTCATGCAAAATATTTCGTTTAGCAAAACAAATTTGCTGGATTTAAGCATTTTATGTTAGTATGTAAACTTGCATGCAACTTTTGAAGGGTGACTTGTATGGGAAATATCGTACCTAACATAAATCACTTAAAACTATCAAATTTGATTTGGTAAAACGAAATATTTGGCATGAGTCGTTAATTTAGCTGTTAATTGACCTATTTATTCTTTGTTTGGCTAAAACAAAGATTTCCATGCTTAAGGGCTTGCAGTCAAAAAAGTCAAAAATCGCATATTTTGCCCTATAAATTGAGGTATAGCTCAAAATTGTGACGTGCTGGAGCAAATCTGAGCCAAGAATTCAGCGGCCCAAAATCTGTCAGAGACACATGAGTTTGCTCTTGAGACAGACCAAAAGTTATTTTTTGTTACGCTGTGCTATTTTTCTTGAAATGGAAGTTTCTTTTTTCACAGATCAAATTTGAAGTTATTACGAATGTCCAGACAAAATTTGGGATCAATCGGTGCATTAGATGCTGAGATTCGACCTCCTGAACATGAGCATTTTGTATTATAAATAGCCAATGCGCACTTTATTTCGTCCAGTACTGTACTACCGAAATTACAACAGACACTTCTCCAGAAATTATTGTGGAGTATTTTCCAAAACTTACTCTAGAAATTTTAACACAAATTTCTCCGGAAATTCCTAGAGGTAATACTACTACTACTAAAACAGACTTTCTGTAATTTACCAATTATTAGATTGCGTTATTTTTCAGAAATAGCTCCAGGAATAACTTTGGTCATTCGTCCGGGAGTTCATTGCGTTGCGTTGCGTTGCGTGGTAACGGAGTAATTCGTAGATTGCATACTGAAAGTTGTTATGTTAAAACTTTAATACTCCTATTCTAATTGCTTATGGAATGCTATTTGGGAAGGAACAGCTATCCAACCAGAAATTGAAGTAAAAAAGACATGAGAAGTTCCATTGCCGGCCACGCCCATCTTCTCCGTTACGAGGATAGGAAAGGATGTGATGATATGACACCTACTTTACAAGAGGTCAGCGACTCACCGACACTCCCATAGGTGCCAAGGAGTTGGATATTTGGAATGGTGAGATATGGGAATCACTATAAGCGAGTGATGCGACAAGATTCAGATTGTGTAAGTGTATTTGAGTAAATCATGTAGATGTGTTGGAGTGAGGGTGTTTAGTATATTTTAACACCAACGTTGAAAGTGACATAGCTAAGAAATTTTGTCACTCCATGGGCCTTTGTGATTCCGGGATGGGGTACAGGCTTTTGGACCATGTGTCCTGGCTAACAAGCCTAGGCTTAAGCGCCATTGATCGCTCTCTGAAACGATAAGAAACATGTTATGTGGATGGGAAAGGATAGTAGGGAAGGGATAACTATTTGTCGAGATGCCAGCGACAGCCCTCGAAAATAGAAAGGAAAATGATGTTGGTACAGGAATGGTCAGGAATTCAGTATGATAATAGCGAAATATAATATGTATGGTTGAAATATATTTCAAAATTGCATTGAATGTTATACAGTATATATTGGAAAGGTCTCACCCATTTGGTTTGTAGTTCAATGTGGAGCTTCCGCTGATGCTTGGTTGCTTCTTGCGAGGAGTTATGGATATACCTCTCTTAATGTTATTTTTCATTAACGATTAATCCACGCCAACATATCTTGTCAAATTGAGCACTAACAAGCTGCATTCACAAATTCTCGTATGTTCTCAGAAAAAATGGATCCCTTTCGATTTCCTCGCAATACATACGACACACTTGAGATACAGCTCTTCAGCGGTGGGGGATCTCGGCCCGAAAAATGATAGAAACCACTTTAATGCCACTTTTGAACGACATGTTTACGGGTTAGAAAATATGCACGGTTCTCCACTAGATTCCACTGGATTTCGTCAGAACTCGATCAGAATAGAGTTCACGACAAACCTTGGCACCTCTCGAACCGCGCGTGACTGAATTTTTGCATGTTGTGTACAAATCATGGTTTAAAACTGTGGTCACATGTTACACTTTTTGTAGCACTAAATAAATTCACGAAATCACAATGCATTTTCTATAAATATTAAATAGTTCAAAAGGGGTCGAACAAATCAAAAATTGAAAGGTGCAAAAAAAATGACAGCAGAAAAATTTTATGCGTCCGCGCGCGTTCACAGACTGCTGCGATCTCCGGTCATTCGTCCGGGAGTTCATCCTGGATTAACTACAAGAACTCCTAAAAAAACGGAACTAATTCGGGCATTCTTTCACAAATTTTTACGTAAATGTACACGGAATTCCTCCATGAATTACTCCCGGAGATCCACTTGAAATCATTCCAGAATTTGAAGACAAGCTTACTATTTGGTGAATACATTCGCGAAATGATGCAATTCACTTTCGACAACGAATACGTTTTCACCCTTCCTCGCTTTATCAAACCAACCTCCCGTACGAATAGCACACGAACAGACTCGACGTTGATCAGCATTGTTGGCTGCTCCTTTTCGCCATTGAGCTGTTGCGTTCCAGCCAAGCCTGTCTTTTCATCGCTTTCGATGCTTTTCGATCAGCTTATCACGAAGCATCGTAGGCTGGAAACGTTTTTGGTGTGGTACATGCGAATGTTGCTCCTGTGTGCGTGTCCAGCGTTCGTGCCGTAGCTTCTAAATCCGACCCATTCGGTGTTGTTCGGCCGTTCGGGTGAGCATGTGGCGGCACTGACAGATGTGTGCAAAATTGTTAGTGAGTTACATCATGTTCGTTTCGCCACGTCTTTGCCTCTGGTCATCGCTGAGCGTGAGCAGTGTACAGTTCAATCGCAAGCGATAAACATACAATTGATAAGTTGATTGAGCATTCGTGAGGTGATTATTTGCATCATTGTTTGGAGATATTCCTTGAATAAGAATTTCGGAATTTTTCCCTGGACTTACACGAAAATTTAACTCGAAATTACTCCGGGAATTAATGCTGGAATAGCCCCAGCAAAGTTTTCAGAATATACTCAGAGAACAGCACCGCGAATTACCCCGGGATTTCATTGTGAAATAATTACACGAATTCAGGCCGAAATTAAAACAAGATTGCTGTTGGGAATCGACTGTAATCTTGACTCTGTAGATTAACGGCTACGCAGTCTTAGGGTTCAAAAAACGAGTTTTATTATTCACCCGACGTTCCGACACGGGGATAGTGTCTTCCTCAGGGGGAAAATAAATATTAACGTTTTTGGTCAAATGTTTTGTCTAACTTTAACTGTCTCGTTTTGTGTCGTTTTTGGTACATGCTTACACTTCGAAATCACTTAAACAGTTCAACGGTTTTTTGGCAATGGCGGAAATTTTCCCTCTTTAGCATACCCCCTTATTCGGAACTTTCATTTTGGTAGCTGTAATGCCCTATCGGAATAATCTAACTTTCGTCTAAATGGTCTTCGCTTCTAATTTTGTTGTGTCTGTCAATATTCTTTATACTGTGTAGTACACCTGCGTATGTCGTACTTAGCCTGTCTATGTCTGTTCGTTTGTTGACTGTGTGTTCCGTGTTGGTAATATGACACATTTCGAGGAAAGGGAGTGTGGATTGTTTGTTGTTGTGATCTATAATCTGTGTCTGGTCTAGGTTAAATCTATGGTTATGGTCTACGCAGTGTTGTATGAGTGCGGTTGTCGCTTCAACTAGTGCATTCGTTGCTGTTTCAGTATTTGTGTTGTCATTAATCATTTTTTCGAAACGTCGGTGAATAATAAAACTCGTTTTTTGAACCCTAAGACTGCGTAGCCGTTAATCTATAGGATTAAAACAAGATTTTCTCCAGACGTTCCATCAAAAATGACTGCGGGGGTTTCTCCAAGAATTATTCCGGGAAGTCTTTCAGCAATTATTTCCAAGATTCCTCGACATATTACTACACACTACAATTGTCCCAGAAATTTCTGCGGAAATAATTCCGGGAATCCTTTCAGAAATTGATCCGGAAATTCGTATTTGAAGTCAGTCATTTCACCTTTTTTTTCAGGAATCACTACAGAAGTTGTTCGAAAAATGATTGCGGTCATTTCTCTAGAAATTTATCCATGATTTTCTCCAGAAATTCATCCACAAATGTCCCCTGGAATAAGTCCTTCACATCCCCCAAGAACTATTTCTAGAAATACCACAGAAATTACCACGAGCATTAAAAGCAGGAATTACTTTATCTTTGAAAATGACTCCGCAATTGCCGTCAGGAACTACTTCGAGAATACATCCTCAAATTACGTGAACTTTGCAAGAAATTCTTCCAGACATTTCGAGGATTTCCTACAGAAATTTTACCACTACATACTCCGTGAATAACTCCGAGCTTAAAAATGTACTCCGAGAACTCCATCAGGAATGTGTGCTTGGTGGTCTTTGTGGCCGAGCGGTTAGCGGCGTCAGTCGTTTAGGCGTTTCATAAGCCTCGGAAAGTGGATTCGATTCCTGCTCCAGTCGGGGAAAACTTTTCCTCAAACGGAAATTTCTCCACTGGGCCACTGGGTGTAATATGTGTTCTCCCATATGGAATGTTAGTAATGTGCAGTTTAGAGGACGCAAGGTCGAAGACCATGTAGTTGTCTTCTTCTTTTCCTTAAAATTCATGTAGAATCATTACAGGAATTACTCCAGAAAATACTGCGAACATTTCTTCAAATATACTGCAGCAATTTCTACTGGAATTACTCCAGGAGTTGCTCGAGACATTGTTGCTGGAATTCTCCTAGAACTTCATCCACAAATGATTTCGGAAATCTCTTCAAAAAGTGCCCGGGAAATTCATTCAAGATTTACTCCTTCAGTTCCTCAAGTAATTACTTAGAGAATTCCTCTATGAATTTTTAAGGCTCTGCTACGGGCATTTCCCCAAGAATTACATAGAAAATACTCTGAGATTTTCTCGAGGAATAACTTCGCAAATGAACTACTTCGCAAGGAATTACTTCGAAAATTCATACACGAAAAACTACTTGAATCTCTCGTCATGAAATTCCTCCATCAATACTCCGGGAGATCAGGAATTGCTCCAAAACTTCGAAAATTCCTACTCTAAGAGTTTCTGCAAGAATTCCTCAGGGAGTTCTTCAGGAATACCTCCATGAAGTTCCCTGGTAATTTCTCCAGGAATCACTCTGAAAACTTATCCGGAAATTATTCCGCTAATATTGCCAGAATATACTCCAGCACCAACTCCAGGAATCCCTTCAGTAACTTTTTCGGAAGATCCTTTAACAATTTTACCAGAAATTCCTCTGGGAATTCTTTCAGGAGCCACTCCAGCAACTTCTCCAGAATATACTCCAGGAAATTCATCTGAATTTACTTCGAAAAATTCTTGTGGAACTATTATGGTAATTATTCCCGAATTTGCATGTTGTATTTTTTTTTCTGGAGAATTTGAGAAATTTTCCAGTATATGTCTCCAAACTACTTCTGAAATTCTTCAGTAATTACTACAGAAATTAAAATCCAGAAATTCCTTCAGATTGTTTTCCCGAGGATCCTTTCTGGTATTACTCTAGAAATTCATCCACGAGTTACTCTTTGAGTTCCTCAAGAAATTCCTCCGAGAGTTCCCGACGAAGTTCTCCAGAAACAGCTCTGTGATGTTTTCTAGGAATTGCTCCAAGAGTTGCTACAATAATTACTTCGATCATTCCTCTAGAAATTACTACAGAACTCTTCAAGACTTTCCAAGAATTACAAGAATTTCTTCAGGAATTACTTCCACTAGGAACTACATCGAGTAATTATCTAAAATTACTCCAAGCATCGCTCGGCGAATGTCTCCAGGATCTACTTTGAAAAGTCCTCCAGGAATTACTCTGTGAAATTCACCAGGAAATGATTCGGATATTTTTACAGGAACTACTCCAAGAGTTCCTATAAATACAACCACGGGGAGTTCCTTCAGAGAAACCTTCTTGAATTCTTCCGAGATTTTTTCTAGGAGTTACAGGTTTTCTTTTCTTCCAAGTATTTCATGTTTTTTTTTCCCTGATAGGTAAATGAAAATCCCTGTGAATCGTCACAGATTTTCAGGATTTTTTTTATAGTAGACACCATGTGACTTGAAAATTCGATTGGAACTTCTTTCCAATTTCCTCAAGAATGTGGAAATTGAAGAGAGCACAACAGATGCAATCAAGTACTACAATCTGGTATCCCTACAATCGCGCAATATCAACCATACGACGCCATCACCATCGCCGTCGCCGATGCCGATGACGATGCACTTTGGCATGTTCATATATGCACCCAACGCCGACGACGACGACGACGACGACGATGACCACATGCGATGCATATTTGCTGTGTTTGCTCTACATCTACGTTGCGCCGCCGGTCCGATGCCGGTCATTCTTCTGTTCTAAAGATGCCATGAGACGGGAGAATCGCATATTTCGTATATAAATAGAATAATGTTACCGGCGCGGTGCGGCGTCCTCGTCTCCACCGCCGATGCATTCAACCTCTACACACGTAGGTATAAGCAAATCCCACTAGAGCCGGGGATACACTGAAGCTAATATCTGTTAAATATCTCATAATATTGGTTATTTCACAGGTTAACTTCCGAAGCAGAGTCGGTCCTGCGGCTAAGTCCAGCTGTTTCCGATTGTCATCGTAACAGGATCAATTCCCGACGCCAGCGTATTTTTTATTCACCAAATCAAATTTTAACAATTTCAAAATTTTACCGTAAATTTTCGTCAGTTCACCAATAACACTCAATCTTTTCTCACCCTACGTCTCCACTAGACAGAAATGTCTTGCCATTTTGCTGCCAGAAAGAGAAAATGTAACAGAAATGATCAACACCGCTGCTTTCCATGCAAACAGCGAGAGAACATTTCTGTCATGACACATCTGTCCAGCAAAATGGCAAGACATTTCTGTCTAGTGGAGACGTCGGGTCAAATGACTCTTCATTCTTCCTCATCGCTCGCGATGCGATGCGATGGTGGTGCAGCGATCATAAGGAGCGCCTTTGCATTGGCCTCCTCTGTTTTAGTCGGCGATATTTTTAGAGAAAGAACGACAGACAGAGAAAGCACCGCATCAGGCAAGGCAGGCAAAGAGGACGGACGACCAATAAGATAAAATGTCAATTCTGACGCCGTGCCGGCCACGGCCAGCTCATTCGATTATGTCGTTTTTGTCGCCCGTTGGATATGGCTAAAACAACTTCATTGATCGTTGGATTCCGGACCGAAGGTCCGATTGAGAAAATCGGACTTTTGGTTGGACTTCAATCTCTGCAACGAGGAGAGCAATATAATGCTACGACACGACGCCACGCGGCAATTGAAATGTATAAACAAATTTAAGTGCAGAGCAGATAAAGCGAGATATCATGACGACAATAAAAAAACAAACACGAGTGCCACATAATATCTGCGGTGGTGGTGGGACACGGCATAATGAATGCACATGAAAGTGGCCGTCAACTGACGTTGTTTTATTGATTTTGTTTGTGTATAAATTAGGACGACGAGTAGGATCCCTGGAGGTGAAGGTTGGTACATTATTCAGGCTTAAAATTTTGTTTGCCGA
Organism: Aedes albopictus; assembly: GCF_035046485.1. NCBI lineage: Eukaryota > Metazoa > Arthropoda > Insecta > Diptera > Culicidae > Aedes > Aedes albopictus. Next base: position 150,075,852 of record NC_085138.1, on the reverse strand, counting down.
ATGGTGATTGTTTATTGTGCTGTGTTGAAAATTGCCGTTCATGAGGTTGTTCCTCTGGGCTAGGAACATGATATACTAATTGCAGAATAGCTTATAAGCCGGTCAAATCTTGGATAGCCAAAACTTCTCACTGATTTGACACAATACTCACAATCAGTAAGACATTAGCCATACACATTTCAACAATACGTGAAGCTTCGTAGCCGTGCGGTAAGGGGTCACCAAGCTTCAAATTGCACCATACTATGGGGTGAGGGTTCGATTCTAGCTCCGAGCGATGAAACTTTTCGTGAAAATAGTTTCTTTTCCGTATCCACTGGTGTCTGATTCGTATCTGTGTGCGCCTACCTAGGGTTGAATTTCGTTCAGTCTGTGTACAGCCTCTGGCTAAATACGGTGTCTGTGTCTTAAAAAAGCGCATTCAATGCAGAAATAAAGTAGTGAGCTCGTTCCACACTATCCCCTATACTTTATATATGCAAGTGTGTCTACAATCTTTATCTAGAAATCCCCAGACTCTCCCTGACAAGAAATAACCGTGATAGTGTCCACAATTCTTAGGTAACCCATGGTATTCCGTGAGACTTCAAGTTATACAACGATACTTCATGGAATACGGCAGTGTTCCTAGTATTGCATGGAACTCTATGGTACTCCATGAAGTTCTATGTTACTGTACGATATTGCTCCGACCTTCACGATGTTTCATGGTATTAAGTGGTTCACTACGTAATCCTATAATACTTCATGGTACTTTACGGTACTCTATGGTATTTCATGGCATTTTTATGCAATCCCCTGGTACTTCAAGTAATTAAACGGTACTTCATGAATCATGATCATGGCATTTTGAAGTACTCCAAGTATTCCATGGTACTCTGTAGTATTCCATGATGCTGCACGGTATCCAATAGTACTACATAGTATGTCCGTGCACAGAAGGAGGGGGGGGGGAGGTCTGGGATTTTAACCCGAAGCTCCTCCCCGTCTTCGCTACACCATGGTATTTCATGGTTGTCAATAGTGTTACGTGATACTCCCTTAAATTCTTAGGTAATCCATGGTATTCTATGATACTATGGTATTCAGTGTTATTCCATAGGATTTTTTATCAAGGGTTCCTTCAGGAATTACTCCCCGTTTTTTTTTAGAGATTTCTATCGGAGTTCTTTCAGGGATTTCTCCAGGATTATTCCCGAGATTCTCCTGAAGATTGCTTCAGTAATTCCTCTAGGATTCTTTTACAGATCCTTCTAAGGATTTCTTCAAAGATCTCACCCTACCCAGGATTTCTTAAGGACTTTCTCAAGGAATTCTTCAAGGATTTTTTGCGAGATTCATTCTGAGGTATGAATAAGGCATACAGGAATTTCCTTCAAGGCTTCCTTCCGAAATCTCTTCACGAATCCCTTCCGAGTTCATTTCAGAGGTGTTCCTCGGATTGTTTAAGGGATTTCTCCCGGGGTTTTCCTCCAGGAATTCCTCACGAGATTCTTCTGAAGAATTCTTCAGGACATACTCCCTGGCCAGGGTTATATAAGGGATTTCCCCGAGGACTATTTCGATGAACTCTCCCGGGATTCCTCCAAGATTCTTCCAAGGATTTCAGAGCTCTATGAATATCCTTAAAGATTCCTTCAGGGATCGCACTGCTCCGAGATTCTTCGAAGATGCTTCAAGGAATTCTCTCGGGATTCCTTCAAAGTTCTATGAACCATTCCCCAAAGAACTTCACCCAGCAGGGATTCTGCTAAGATCTATCTAGGGGCGACTCCTCCAGGAGTTTTTCAGAGATTCCTCCGCAGATTATTTCGAGAATTTGTTCAGGAATTTCAGATGCTTTTAGAGAATCCTTCAAGGAATATTTCATGGATTTCTCCCGGGAGATCTTCAGAGATTTTTCCTGGGATTTCTTTCGGGATTTTTTCAGGAATTCATCAAAAATATTATGAAGCGTTCCTCAAGAAACTCCTCCCGGGATCCCGGCAGGAATTCTTCTAAGCTTTTTCCAGGGATTCCTTCAGGGATTTCTGCAAAGATTCCTTCAGAGATTCCACCAGGAATTTTCCAGGGGTTCGTCCCGGAATTTTTTGAGGAATTTCTTCAGGATTCTTCGAGATTCCTTCAAGAATTCTTTCAAGAACCTCTTCTAGGATTGTTTCCGGGATTTCTTCATGGGTTTCCTCCTAAATTGTTCCAGGAATTTTACTTGCTATTTTTCAGAGGTTTTTTTTATGATTCTCTGATGGTTCGTTCTTTCAAGGAATTCTCCTGGGATTCCTCCAACATTCTATCAAGCATTCCACAAAGCACTCCTCCCGATATTCATGCAGGGATTCTTCTTAGATTCGTTCAGGGATTCCTCCAGGCATTTCTTCAAGGGCTCCTTCAGAAATTTCATCAGGAGTTTTCCTGTGATTCCTCCCTAGATTATTTCGAGATTTTTTTCACGAACTTCTCCAACATTCTTTCAGGGATTCCTTTGAGGGTTCTTTCAAGGATTTCTCCCGGGATACCTTTAAAGGTTCTTTTAGAAATTTCTCCGAGGATTCCTTCCATGATTTTTTCCTCCAAAATTTTTCCAAGTATTCCTTACCAGATTCTTTTGAGGATTTCCCGGGATTCTTCCAAGATTCTATGAATCATTTTTCAAGGAACTCCTCCCAAGATCCCAGTAAGGATTCTTCTAAGTGTTTTTTCCAGAGATTCCTACCAGGATTTCTACCAGGGTTCGATCAGTAATTCTTCCAGGAATTCTCCTGAGATCCCTTCCGGATTTTTTTTTTTTCAAAAGAATCATCGGAAATTATTTTAGGGATGCCTTACGAGATCGTTTCGAGGTATTTTCAGGAACTCCACCAGGTTTCTCCGAGGATTCCTTCAAGATTCTATAAAACATTCCTCAACAAACTCCAGGATCTCTGCAAGGATTCTTCTCAGATTTTTTTCAGAGATTTCTCCAGGAATTTATTCATTGGTTACTTCAGTGATTCCTTCAGGAACTTTCCAGTGACTCCTAGCGAGATTATGTCGAGAATTTCTTCAGGAATTTCTCCTGGATTCTTTCGAGAATTTTTCCAAGGATTTTTCCTGATATACCTTCAGATGTTCCTTTAGAGATTTCTGCTGGGATTCCTTCCCGAATTTTTTGAGGAGTTTTCTTCAAAATTGTTCCAGGGATTCCTCACGAGATTCTTTCGACATTTTTTTTCAAGGTTCTTCAAGGATTGCTTCAAAGAATTTTCGCGGGATTCCTCCAAGGTTCTATCCAGCATTCTTCAAGAAACTCCTCCCGGGATCCCTGCAGGGATCCTTCTAAGATTTTTCCAGGAATTTCTTCAAGGGTTTCTTCAGAGATACCTCCAATAATTTTCCAGTGATTCCTCCCGAGATTATTTCAAGAATTTCTCCCCAGATACCTTCAGAGATTTCTCCTACGATTTCTTTCATGGATTTCCTGAAAAATTGTTCCAGGCATACCTCATGAGATTCTGTCATTTTTTTTTCTTCAAAGAACTGCTTCAGGATTCTACGAGGATTTCTTCAAGATTTTTTTTTCCAAGATTACTCCAAGATTCTATAAAGATCTTCTAGAAATTTCTAAAAGAACTCCTTCAGAGAGTCCTTCAGAAATTGTTCAGTGATTCCTCCCGAGATTATTTCGAGAATTTCTTCAGGATTTGCACCAGGACTCGTTTAGGGATTACTTCAAAGATTTCTCCCGGGACACCGTCAGAGATTCCTTCAGAGATTTCACCTGAGATTTTTTCGCGGGTTTCCTCCAAAATTGTTCCGAGGATTCCTGAGAAGATTCTGTCGAGGATCCAGGAACTAGTCCAGGGTTCTCCTTGAAAGAATTCTCCCGGGATTCCTCCAATATTCATGAAGCATTCTTCAAGGAACTCTTCCCGGGTCCTTGCAGGGATTCTTCTAGTATTTTTCCAGGGATTCCTCCAGGAAATCCTTCAAGGGTTCTTTCAGAGATTGCTCCAGGAATTTTCCAGTCATTACTCCCGAGATTGCATTTCTAAATACTTATTTCGAGAATTTCTACAGGAATTATTCCAGGATTCTATAAGGGATTCCTCCAAGGTTTCTTTCAAGGATTACTCAGGGGGTTTTCTCCAATATTGTTCCAGGGTTTCCGCACAAAATTCTTTCGTTATTTTTTCCGAAACTATTTTAGGATTCTCCGAGAATTGCTTCAAGGAATTCTCCCGAAAAATTTTTCAATATTCTATCTGGGATTCCTGAAGGAACTCCTCTAGGATTCTTCTAAGATTTTTTCAAGGATTTGTCCAATATTTTTTTTAAAGGTTCCTTCAGAAATTCTCCCAGTAATTCAGCATGGATTCCTCTCGAGATTATTTCTTCAAGAATTGCTCCAGGAGCCTCTAGGGGATTCTTTCAAGGATTTATCCCGGTACACCTTCGGAGGTTCCTTCAGGGACTCCTGCTGGGATTTTTTAGGCATTCCTCCAAGATTCTATCAAAGATTTCTCATGAAACTCCTCCCAGGATGCCTGCAGGGATTCTTCTTCAAGGAATTTTTGTTATGAGAATTTCTCTCGGAATTCCTCCTGGATTTTCTTCAAGGGTTTCCTCAGGGATTCCTACCGAGATTCTTTCTTCAGAAATTGCTCTAGAATTCTTTTAGGGATTTCTTCAGAGGTTCCTTCAAGAAATGCTCCTGGAATTTCTCCCGGGATTTTCCCAGTATTCTTCAAGGAACTCATCCCGGGATTCCTGGAGGTGATTCTTCTACGATTTTATTTAGGAATTCCTCTTGGGATTCCTCCAGGAATTAATTGAAGGGTTCCTTTAGGGAGTCTTCCCGAGATTCTTCAGATAATTTCTTCATGAATTCCTCCACGATTCTTTTAGGGATTACTTCAAAGATTGTTTTAAGAATTTTTGCAGGATACCAAAGGTTCCTTGAGGGATTTCTCCTGGGATTGTTTCCGGGATTTTATCTGAATTCCTCTTAAATTCTATCAAGGATTCCCCAAGGAACTCCTCCCGGAATACTTCTAGGATTCGTTCTTAGTTTTCTCCAGGATTTTTCAAGTGATTCCTCTCTTCCTATTTTGTCAAGGATTTCTTCAGAAATATCTACAGGATTCCGTTAGGATTGCTCCAGAAACTTCTTCAGGAATTTCTTGCAGAATACCTTCAAGGGTTTCTAAGGATATTCCTCACTAGATTCTTTCAAGGCTTCCATCCGGGAATCCCCCTGTGATTGCACAATTTGATACTTTTCGATATTCCTTCAAGGATTTTTTTTCGGAGGGTTTTTCAAGAGAATGTCAAGAACTATTACTTCAGGTAGGGAAATAGGGTGATAGTGTAACGAACCATGTATAAGATATGGCAAAATATTCTAAAAAAGGACATTGCAATGGTAAAACTAGGTTTAAAATGCAACGTATCAGATATAAGGATCCACACTTAACCCTTTCCTTCCCACGACTTTGAACGACTATTTCTATGCTAAGAAAGCGTTTCCGAAAAAAGTGCTTGAACAAAAGTTATTGCAAATTGGTCAAATTTTTCGAAATCAACGAAAAAAATTTTAGTTGTAAATCAATAGTATTTTGATTGTTTATCAATAGTTCCACTATTGAAACAAGTAGTTGGGAGTTGGGTTTACCTAATGGGATTGTAATCATATTCTAAAAACTACTGCATCATATTCATCTGATTCCGTTTGTCTCGAGTTTGTCGAAAATCGATGGTGCTCTAGAGCAACCATGGGAAGTAGAGGGTTAAGATTTTTTAAGTATTTCCTAAGACTTCGCGTCAAATGATGTTTAATTCATTGAACCTAGACTGTTAATAACAAATTCATTTGAAAGTATACCTTGAGCGCTAACGGATTGGTGAGCTCGTTCCACACTTTTTATTTATTTAGGCTAGTTGCTAGTTTGTCAAGGAATGATTCCATGACAAGCTGTCTCCAGATTCCCAGACACGTGATATCTAGAATCCCTGATGAGAAATCTCAAGATTTCTCACATAAATCTTAGTTTTCCCGACAAAGAAACTTGTGCTTCCCTGCCAAGGAATCTAAAGAATCATTGGTAAGGATCTTATAGATTCCCAGGATTCTGAGATAATAAATATTCGGATTCACTGACGAGGAAGCACTAAATTCTCTGGCAATAAATCCTCAAATTCGAGAAATCTACAGATTCTGTGTCACAGAATATTAAGGATTCATGCCAAAGAATCTATAAACATTCCTGTTAAGCAATCTCCTGGTTTCCTACCAAGAATAGATGGAACATAGAGTAAATGCAGCTGATCGTGCGAATAATTTGTTTCACACAATTTGTTTCAGGTGAGCTCGTTCCACACTATGCCTTGTCTTCATCTAAGCTAGTTTGTCAAGAAATCTCCAGATCCCAAATTCATTGGCAAATTTTGATCTCCTAAAAGCAACATTCAGATTCCTTGATATGTATTTGCCAGATTGCCAGATAAAAAATGTTAAGTTTGCTTGACAAATAAATTTCAGATTCCCTGACAAATAATCACTGAAATTTTTGTCAAAAAATCTCAAGAATGTCTCTCAAGAAATCTATGAATTCCTTTTCATAGAATTCCCGGTTCTCTATCAGAGAATCTTCAGGAGCCCTGCCAAGGAATGTCCAAACTTCTTTTCAAGGAATTTCCAGATTTCTTGTCATAGAATATCAAGAATCCCGGGCAGATGATTTCAAGGTCAACGACATTTCAAATTGTCTATCAGAGAATCTCCAGATATTCCGTTAGAGAACTTTTAGATTCTCAATGTAGGAATCGCCTTAAGCCTTGTTAGAGAATCTAGATTCCCTGTCTAAGTGCCTCCGAAAATTTCCTGAAAAAGAGTTCAAAAGGTCACGGAAACTTAAAATTTTCTGTCATGCAATACCTAAATGTCCTCTGATAAGGAATTTTCGAATTCAGGATTCTTAGTAGATTCCATTCCTGTAAGAAATTATGCCTGGTAACCCTATTGCTCGCTCATATACAACCGTAATCATTTCAAGACGGAATCGCACTAATGTGCGAAGGATGTTAATTTAACCGTCTTCACATCGAGTGCTCAGAACTCCCTACAGAGAGAAACCAAACCGGCGACACGCAGACATGCGGTAGCTCTCCAAAGTGAATAATATGTCGTTCGCATTACATACTAGCAAAGTCCAACTTTACCCAGAGACGTCGAGGCGGTTCATAAACCGGGCAGGAATTCCGCTCACAATTTCATGAAGCTCTGAAACTGAACTGTCTTCAAATGAGTCGTAAAAGTTCTGAGCCACATGAGTGCCGGATCAAAACAATCTGAGTGAGATTCTACACTTCGTCGGCGGAGGTCTTAACACTATTTTACTCCTGAACTCTCGTTCGACGACAGACGACGACAGCCCTTATACCCGTGCAACCTTTAAACTATAACACCTATAATCGTTTAACTTTACGATCGATTTCACTTGAGAAAAACAGAGATTCACCATCGTCGACCGTCGATACACACAGACAGACAGCAAGATAAAATGACGACAAATTCTTGAAATTGTTTGGCACCGGTGCGCAGCACGTTGCCGTAAAATGTTTTTTCATGGGACTCATGGGAGATTTGCCGGCCACCACCCGGCGTTCCAAGCAGTGAAAAATCCGCGTGGAGAGGCGGAATAAAAAACACGATGACATCATGTAAAACTAGAGCACGTTTTGGAGGGAGATGTAATGATAAAAAGGAGACGTTTTTGTTTCACTTTCTGCGAGGATGATGCTAATCCTACACAATTAGAATTGCGCTTTGTATTTCTTTAATCAAAATAGGTTACATTTCTTAGTCTTAAGAAAGAATTTTGCTTTGCACTCAATATTGTTTGTTATATAATCAGACATAAACCTCCAATTAAAGTGGATTTGATAATAACACTAGTTTACAAAATAAAACGAAAGTCGTGAACTTCTGTCAACGACCAAAGTTTTTGAAGCATAATTTAGCACTGATTTCAAAACCGTGTTTCAAAAAAATTCAAGTAGAGCAGTTTTTGTGGTTTAGCTCAATATCGAGTTTTACAACTTTTTAAAATATGGAATTTAATAAAATTTAAATATCTTGCGTTTTGTTCAACCAATTTTAAATCTTTTTCCATAAATTAAAAGCTGAATATAATACCATTCGATCATCTGAATGCAGGTTTTACGTCAGATTGATGAAATTCAAGATATTGTCGAGTTTTGGGGACGATCTCCTTAAATTTTATCAAAATTTCCAAAAATATATGAAGAAGTGTATTTTTTTCAATAAGAAAAAAGCAATTTAAAAATTCTTTCTCAACGTTTATTTGACGTATCATATGTAGGCGAGTTACAGTAAAAAATTCAGCCCAATCGGAGTATTGATTACGGAGAGTGAGATGTGTGAAGTGAGCGACTTTGCTTAAAAATAGAACAAAAATCGATTTCAAATCATCAACCTTGTATGGAAAGTCGAAAAAAATTTCGCTCTACTGTAATTTTTTTCCTTCGCGTTTTCGAACTCAGGGCATGATTCGACACCAAAAACGATCATCAGCTTACCGAGTTCAAAAATGCTGTAAACTAGTGTAACAAACCTCCAGTAAAATTCATTGAAAACTTTTGATATTTGACTGTTTTCATACCTTAAAGCTGTTTCAAGGCTATGTTAAAACTTGTTATTTTAATTAAACAATTTAAGTTATGAAAAATATGCTGATATAACTTGTTGGTATCTTTTCAAGTTGAAGTTCGTTTTGCATGTGATCCAGAACATTCTATAAGTCTCTTTCCCACTTTAAAACTTGATTATGTTACCTTATTAAAACCTTGATAAGACCTTTTATGTTACAGGATAACCAGATGGATAAAAATGCGGACACCTATTTTTACTATTTTTGAAATTACTGCTTGAACAATTCTAACTAAATTAAGTAAAAATAGGACCTCAAAAATATGTTAGGACAGGTTAGGACTTGTATTAGCTTTATTGCGGTTTTAATAAACCTTTTTGATCATAATGACGAAATTCCAATGCTCTAAGAAAGTTTCGATTCGGCAGAACGTGTGCTAATCAGTGCTATTTTCGCACTTCCTTCCCATTCCGTTGAATCCGTTGCGTGTTTTGCCAACGTCAAATAGCCCTTTTTTTGTTCCAACGTGTACTCCTGTGTGATGGTGTTCACAGAATAGAAATGCCGCGTCGAAAATTGGTGTTGGAAAAACAACGACCCATTTTTCTCTGCTCTTGCTTTTTACCACATCAAGTTTCATCCTTCCATGTCATGTTGGATATTAGATGGGTGTGCTGTTGCGGTGGTTTTTACTTTGGTGTTGAAACTACGATGATTGTTGTTGGGTGCGTTGTTGTGGCCTGGTATGGAATGTGTCACTCCATCATCACGAGACGACAACGTTGACACGTCCGGGCGACGCTATATGCTGATTGCGGTTGGATTGGGAAATGGATCAAGATTTAATGCGATGAACTATTTACGCTTCTGTATATTCTTTTAAAAAAATACTGCCAGAATTTATTCAAAAAATAAGAAATTTTCTGTCTTTCGGATTCTGCAGATTCTTCAACAGGTAATCTGGAGGTATTTGCAGGAAAACAGGAGGTTCTTCGTCAGAGAATCCGAAGGTTCTTCGACAGGGAATCTGGAGTTTTTTTCGTCCGGGAATCTGCAGGTTCCTCCACAGGGAATCTGGAAATTCATGGAAAATTTGAAGATTCCTCGACAGGAATTCTGGAGATTCTTCAACAGGTACTCTGGAAGTACCTAGACGGATAATCTGGAGATTCCTTGTCGGAGAATCCTGTGGCTCCTAGACAGGGAATCTGGAGGTATATCGACAGGGAATCTGAAGATACCTCGACAAGGATTCTGCAGATTATTCAATAGGTAATAATTCTGGAGATATTTTTCAACAGGTACTCTGCAGGTATCTAGACAGAGGAATCTGGAAGTTCTTCGTCAGGGAGTCCGAAGGTTCCTTGGAAAGGAATCTGGAGGTTCATCGACAGAGAATCTGAAGATTCCTCGACAGGGGTTCTGCGGATTCTTTAACCGTTATGTGTCCGACAAACTTTTTGCTTTTTTTATACACTGGGCTTTTTCAATGGGCGCTGGGTACCCGGGTACCCTGTCGGCCACATAAGGGTTAACAAGTAATCTGGAAGTATTTAGACATCTGGAAGTTCTTCGTCAGCGAATCCAGAGGTTCCTCGACAGCAATTTGAAGATTCCTCGAAAGGGATTCTGGAGATTCTTGAACAGGTAATCTAGAAGATACTCGACAAAGATTCTGGAGGTGCTTCAACAGGTAAACTGGAGACTCTTCGTTGGGGAATCCGGTGTTTCTTCGTCAGAGAATCAGGAGGTTCTTCCTCGGGGAATCTGGAGATTCTTCGACGAGAGTTTGAAGATTCCTCGACAAGGATTCTGAAGATCCTTCAACAGGTAAGCTGGAGATACCTAGACTGAGAATCTGAAGGTTCTTCGTCAGAAAATCGGCAGGTTCCAGGGCTAGGATTCTAGAGATTCTTCAACGGGAAATCTAGAGGTTCTTTGACAGGGAATCTGGAGCGTCAGGGAATCTACAGGTTCCACAATAGGGACTCTGAAGGTTCCTCAACATAGAATCTTGAGGTTCCACGATATAAATTCTAGAAACCTGTTTCTTCGACAAGGGTTCTGGAGGTTCCTCGAAAGGGAATCCGAAGATTTCTTCGACAGGTGCCCTGTACGTTTCTTGATAGACAATCTGGCATGAATCTAAAGAATCCTCGATAGAGATTCTGGAGGTTTTTCAATCGATTGTTTGGAGGTACCTCGACTAGGAATCTGAAAATTCCTTGTCAGGGAATCTGAAGGTTCATCGACAAAGGATTTGAAGATTCATCGACAGGTAAACTGAAAGTTTCACGAAATTGGAGGTACCTCAGCAGGGATTCTGAAGATTCCTCGACAGGGATCTCCAGCTAAGGGCTGAAAGTCTCTTTAATAAAGTCAAATCAATCAATTATTCGACAGGGATTCTAGAGATTCTTCAACAGGTAATCTAGAAGATCCTCGACAAAGATTCTGAGGATGCTTCAACAGGTAAACTGGAGGTACCTAGACAGGGAATCTGGAGACTCTTCGTCGGGGGATCCGGTGTTACGTCGTCAGAGAATGAGCAGGTTCCTCCTCGGGGAATCTGGAGATTCTTCGACGAGTATTTGAAGATTCCTCGACCTAGATGCTGAAGATACTTTAACAGCTAAGCTGTAGGAAGTTAGACAAGGAATCTGGAGGTTCTTTACCAGAAAATCGGCAGGTTCCAGGACAAGGATTCTAGAGATTCTCCAACAAGAAATCTAGAGGTTTTTTGACAGGGAATCTGGAGCGTCAGGGAATCTACAGATTCCACAATAGGGACTCTGGAGGTTCCTCAACATGGAACCTGGAGGTTTCTCGACAGGGAATCTAGAGATTCCTCGGTAGAAATTCTGGAGGTTTCTTCGGCAAGGATTCTGGAGGTTCTTTGATAGGGAATCTGGAGGTTCCTCGATAGGAAATATTGGGGTTCATCGACAGGGAATCTGAATATTTCTTCCTTCTTCGACAGGGGCTATGCACGTTCCTTGATAGAAAATTTGGAGGTTCCTGGACAAGTATGAATTTGGAGAATCCTCGACAGGGATTCTTGAGCTCCTTCAACAGGTTATCTGGGGGTACCTTGACAAAAAATTTGGGAATTCTTTGTCAGGGAATCTGGAGGTCCATCGACAGAGAATCTGATGATTCCTCGACAGGGAAACTTAAAGTTCCACAAAACTGGAGATACTTCAACAAGGATCCTGGAAATTCCTCGACAGGGATTCTAGCGATTCTGTTGAAGAATCTAGAGGATCCTCGGCAGGGATTCTGAAGATTCTTGAACAGGTAATCTAGAGAATCCTCGAAAGGGCTTCTGGAGATATTTCAATAGGTAAACTGTAGGTTGCACGACAGAGAATCTCGAGTTTCTTCGTCAAAGCATCCGGAGGTTTGTCGACAGGGAATCTATAGCTTCATCGACAAGAATTTGAAGGTAAGCTGAAGGTTCTTTGTCAGAAAATCAGAAGGATCCACGACAAGGTTCCTGGAGATTCTTCAACAGGAAATCTAGAGGGTTCTCAGCAGGGAATCTGGAGGTTACTCGAAAAAGAATCTGGCGGTTCCTCGACAGAGAATCTGGAGATTCTTCAACAGGTAATCCGGAAGTACCTCGACAAGGAATCTGGAGGTTCCTCGATAGGAAATCTGGAGAATCTTTGTCAGGGAATCTGAAGATACATTCATTTATTTAGTTCACATCAAATTCATGATAATACTGAATCAACAATTTGCCGCCATAATACTCGATTTGCAGCTGCAGCTCTCCATCCTCGGTCACGCCCAACACTCGCCAGATCACGCTCCACCTGGTCCGCCCATCGTGCTCTCTTCGCTTCACGCCTTCTTGTACCAACCGGATGGTTAGCAAACACCAACTTTGCAGGGTTGTTGTCCGGCATTCTTGCAACATGCCCTGCCCATCGTATCCTTCCGGCTTTGGCCACTTTCTGGATGCTGGGTTCGCCGTAAAGTGCAGCGAGCTCGTGGTTCATCCTTCTCCGCCACACACTGTTCTCCTGCACGCCGCCAAAGATCGTCCTTAGCACCCGTCGCTCGAAAACTCCGAGTGCTTGCAGGTCCTCCTCAAGCATCGTCCATGTCTCGTGTCCGTAGAGAACCACCGGTCTTATTTACGTCTTGTACATGGTACATTTGGTTCGGGGGTGAATCTTTTTTGACCGCAGTTTCTTCTGGAGCCCATAGTAGGCACGACTTCCACTGATGATGCGCCTTCGTATTTCACGACTCACGTTATTGTCAGCCGTTAGCAAGGAACCGAGGTAGACGAATTCTTCTACCAAGTCGAAAATATCCCCGTCTATCGTAACATTGCTGCCAAGGCTTGTCCTGTCTCGCTCAGTCCCACCTACCAGCATGTACTTTGTCTTAGCCGCATTCACCACCAGTCCGACCTTTGCTGCTTCACGTTTCAGGCGGGTGTACTGTTCTGCCACCGTTCCAAATGTTCTGGCAATAATATCCATGTCATCCGCAAAACAGACAAATTGGCTGGATTTCGTGAAGATCGTACCCCGGCTGTTGAGCCCGGCTCGTCGCATAACACCTTCCAGGGCGATGTTGAATAGTAGGCAGGAAAGTCCATCACCTTGTCGTAGTCCCCGTCGAGATTCAAATGAACTGGATAGCTCACCCGAAATCCTTACGCTGTTCTGCACACCGTCCATCGTTGCTCTTATCAGTCTAGTCAGCTTCCCGGGAAAGCTGTTCTCGTCCATAATTTTCCATAGCTCTGTGCGGTCGATACTGTCGTATGCCGCTTTGAAGTCGATGAACAGGTGATGCGTTGGGACCTGGTATTCACGGCATTTCTGGAGGATTTGCCGTACGGTAAAGATCTGGTCCGTTGTCGACCGGCCGTCGATGAAACCGGCTTGGTAACTTCCCACGAACTCATTTACTTTAGGTGAAAGACGACGGAAGATGATCTGGGATAGCACTTTGTAGGCGGCATTCAAAACGGTGATCGCTCGAAAGTTCTCACACATTACCTTGTCGCCTTTCTTGTGGATGTGACAGATTATCCCTTCCTTCCACTCCTCCGGTAGCTGTTCAGTTTACCAGCCGCTTTGTTGTGTTTGAGCTGGTGGATGGCATCCTTAACTTCCCTCAGCGTGGGAGTTGGTTCGTTCCCGTCCTCTGCTGCACCAACATAGTCATTTCCTCCGCTGCCTTGGTCCTCCGTGCCTACATTCTCTTCGCCATTCAGGTGCTCGTCGAAGTGCTGCTTCCACCTTTCGATCACCTCACGTTTGTCCGTCAGGAGGCTCCCTTCCTTATCCCTGCAGATTTCGTCTTGCGGCACGTAGCCTTTGCGGGATGCGTTGAGCTTCTGGTAGAACTTGCGTGTTTCCTGTGAACGGCACAGCAGTTCCATTTCCTCGCACTCCGCTTCTTCCAGGCGGCGCTTTTTCTCCCGGAAGAGACGGGTCTGCTGCTTCCGCTTCTGTCTGTATCGCTTCACATTCTGTCGGGTTCCATGCTGCAGCATTACCGCCCGCGCTGCATCCTTCTCCTCCAGAACCGCTCTGCACTCCTCGTCGAACCAATCGTTTCGTCGACTCCGTTCTACGTACCCGATAGTGCTCTCGGCTGCGTTGTTGATGGCTGCTTTCACTGTACTCCAGCAGTCCTCTAGAGGGGCCACATCGAGCACACCCTCGTCCGGCAACGCTGCCTCGAGATTCTGCGCGTATGCGGTGGCGACATCCGGTTGCTTCAGTCGCTCTAGATCGTACCGGGGCGGCCGCCGGTAATGTACATTGTTAATAACGGAGAGTTTTGGGCGCAGTTTAACCATCACCAGGTAGTGATCGGAGTCGATATTAGCGCCACGATAGGTCCTGACGTCGATAATGTCGGAGAAGTGCCGTCCATCAATCAGAACGTGGTCGATTTGCGATTCCGTTTGTTGTGGTGATCTCCAGGTGTAACGATACGGAAGGCTGTGCTGGAAGAAGGTGCTACGAATGGCCATGTTCTTGGAGGTGGCGAAATCGATGAGGCGTAGGCCATTTTCGTTCGTCAGCTGGTGGGCGCTGAACTTTCCAATCGTCGGTCTGAATTCCTCCTCCTGGCCTACCTGAGCGTTTAGATGCCCTATGATGATCTTGACGTCGTGGTTTGGGCAGCGGTCGTACTCGCGTTCGAGCTGCGCGTAAAATGCGTCTTTAACATCATCAGTGCTTCCGGAGTGAGGGCTGTGCACGTTTATTATGCTAATGTTGAAGAATCGGCCCTTGATTCTCAACCTGCACATTCTTTCGTCGATCGGCCACCAACCGATCACGCGCCTCTGCATGTCGCCCATCACTATAAAAGCTGTTCCCAGCTCACGTGTGTTGCCGCAACTCTGGTAGATGGTATGATTACCTCTAAACGTTCGCACCATAGATCCTGTCCAACACACCTCCTGCAGCGCTACGATTCCGAACCCGCGGTCCTTCAGTATATCGGCGAGTATGCGGGTGCTCCCGATGAAGTTGAGAGATCTGCAGTTCCACGTACCGAGCTTCCAATCGCAAGTCCCTTTTCGTCGCTGTGGTCGTCGCCATTGGTATCAGTTCGCATTCTTCTCTTGTTGATTTTCCGGTGCTAGTCTTTTTTACGGCTGGCTCGCAGGGCCTGACACCAACCCACTAACCCAGGGAGCTGGGCTTACCTTCCCGGAAGCTACGGGTTCTGCATTGGCATTTCCTCCAACTACAGTGCTAAATAGCTAGGCTCGAGCGCCAGTCTTCGCCGGGGGTGGTGTTTTTAATGGGCGCCCAGGAGATAATATTTTACCTGAGCTTCCACCCCCACCTGATCTGAAGATACCTGGATGGGGAATCAGGAGATGCTTCGTTAGGGCAACTGAAGGTTCCACGAAACTGGAAGTTCCTCATCAGGGAATCTAGAGGTTCCTTAACAGGAAATCTGGAGGTTCCTCAATCGAAAATCTGGAAGTTTCTCGAGAAATAATCTGGAGATTCCTCGACAGGGATTCTGGAGATTCTTGAACAGGTAATCTGGTGGTAGCTCGACAGAGAATCTATGGATTTCTCGACATGAATTTTGGATATTCCTTGACATGGGTTCTGTGATTATGATGATTCCTGGACATAAAATAAGGAGATGCTTTAAGAGGGAATTTGGAAGTTCTCTGACATAGAATCTGCAGCTTCCTTGACAGATGATTCCGGAGATTCCTTGACAGGAAATTTGGAGATTTCTCGCCAGGAAAACTATAGATTACTCTACAAGAAATCTGAAAATCCGGCGACAGAGAATCTGGAGATTCTCCGGCAGGGATTTTGGAGGATCTTCAATGATTCTTGGACAAGAAATAAGGAGTTTCGAGTAGTTTAAGGTACTGACGAACATCCACATCATTTGGAACATGCTTATCTACAAGCAACCTACTTCTGATCATCAGCTAAGATACGAAATATGTCAAAAGTATTTTACACAGATAAAAATAATGAGATTTACACATCATGTAAACTTCATTTTAGTCATGTAAACTTAGTGTTATGGTGGTTTACATGATATATCATGTAAATTTGTGTTATATGTCATGTAAAAACTCAGAGTCATGCGGAATTACATGACAAATAATGGAAGTTTACATGATATTTTATGACTTTTACATGATATGTCATGTAAACTTCTGTGATATCGCACGCTCCAAACATGTGCATCATATGTCACAGAATTTTACACTCTTTTTTCGATCTGTGTAATTACAACACGAATAATTGACATGTTTATTTTTCTCGGTCTACCCTTCTTTTCAATGTTTTTTTTTCGGTTTAAACTGTTGGTGAAAATCGAAGACACTCATTTCCTCCCGGTCGGGCGTCATCGACCAATATGGTGCGCGATGATTGATTGATGGAAGGCGGCTTCCGAACATTTCGGATTGACCTAGCTCTAGTTCTACACCACACGGACTATTTCAATAGCATCATTCATTACTGATCAGCAGCTGCCTGTGATTGGATTGCTATTGATCGTTGTAGTCATTATTGAGTTTCCAACAATTCCCACAACGATCCAGTCAGGAGAGGAAACCTCAGAGTAGAGGTGCATCGATTTTTCCGAAAGCACATGTTCCTGTATGGTGCTGGGGAGGCACGATTTCTCACACAACCCAGCAACCATCCAACAACAACGGTAGGTACATAGGTACATATGTGTGCGCGTCAAAATGCACTGTATTGAACAGGATACCAAAATAGATTCCTCACCTTTCACCGAACGACAACGACAACAACGTCGCCGTACTGAGCTGCGTTGTTGGTTGGCGGTCGCCCTTTTGTCAGCAGAATGCACACAAGTTGGACTATGTATTGGAAGGATGTTTATGGGTCGGACGTGGTTGTTGTTGTTGGTCTCGATACACGACACTGTGCCGTTTTAGTTAGACACGACACATTGCGGATTCTTGGCGGCCGGCAAACGGCTTGCGGCGTAGCACTCACAGCATTACGTCACCTTCTTTGGGAAACATTGGTTGGTGGGGATTTTCAATTACCCACAATGACTCGGAAGCACCAGCAACATGAATAACAACAAGGGATAACGTCGATGGATGGCAGTTGCCAAAAGTTCAATGGGATGTGCATATTTCAGGAAGCACGATGAATAACTGGCTTGGACCAAACGTGAGGGACTTGCACCGAATTCGGACCGTCGTCAGAAAGTCTACCCCATGAATATTCTCATCGAGGAGAGAATAGTTACGGAACGAAGATTTGTTTGAAATGAAAGCCGGGTTTGAGGCGTGATAAGAGTTCAAGTAGTAGGTACGTGCCAGCTCTTATCGCAGGTGGTGCTTGACAAAGTTGTTCAGCTTATCATTCCTGTGATGACTCTCAGAGCCAGACTGCAGTGTATTTGCCAAGGCCAGTGGCACGGTCAGTGGTGGTACACCACAAACTTTAGCATAGTAATTACTTTATGAGTTTACAGTGCTTATGACTGCTTCAAACATTATAAATGCTTGACCTTGAACTTGAACTTGATTCACTATCGGTACGAATAGTTGTTTACTCTTCACAATTTTTAGGGTCAATATAGCCACAGCGGTAAAGGTGCGAGTATTCAGCATAACCATGCTAAGAGTGACGGGCTAGCTAGATTCCCGAACAGTCCAGGAGCATTACGTAATGGCAATTTCCTAGACTTGGCCATAGAGTATCTTTGTACCTGCCACACGATATACACTAGCGTGGGTCATCGGAACCGTTTTCTCAGATCAAAATTTTTTGGTTCCGTTTCGGGTCCGATCGGTTGCGTCTACACTTTGCGCATTGCAATTGCAATTTGTATGAGATTTTGTATGGGAAACATACTTTTTTGCATTTTTGTTATAAGTTGAAAAAGTTTGTCTGAAACTTTTTAACCGATACTTTAAAATGTTCTGAAAAACTTTGTTGAAGACTGCAAAGCGATCCGATGCTTGTGAAAATAGTTATAACCAACGGACCTCATGCATATGTTTATATTTTAACATGTAAAGGAATAACAAAAGCAACAAAATCATGCTGTTTCGGCAAGCAATGCCAACGTTATAACTTTTTTCATAAGCATCAAATCACTTCACGGTCTTCGATAAAAATTTTTAGGACATCTAAGACTATGTTTTCATTTTATAGGTTACATGTTTTTAGAAAAATTTGAGCTTGTCATGAGAGAAATGCAAAAAAGTGTGTTTTCCCATGTAAAATCCCATACAAACTTTAAACGCGATGCGCAAAACGTAGACATAAACGATCGTGCTCAAATTTTGCACACTTATATTTGGGTCCTGAAATGGGATCAAAAAAGCTTTGATCTGATGGAATACCATTGAATTTTTCAATTTTCCATATAAAAGATGACCCACTCTAATATACACATGCAAAATGGTCATTGACAGAGGAAGCTCTCTGTTCATAACTCTGGAAGTGCTCATACAACACTAGGCTAAGAAGCAGGCTTTGTCCCTGTTGGGACGTTACGCCAAGAGGAGGAGTTCAAAATACGCTCACTACGTGGCGCCAGTGCTCTTATGAACTGAAAGTTTGATTTAAGTGTCGTACACCTCGCTTTCTGGACCACCCTGTGCTTAACAAAGGCTCTGAAGGATGAAAGCTTTCACATAGAGAACAATTTAGTTCGAAATTTATTCACTACGAGGCGCCAGTGCTTGAAAAATTAAGCATTTTTCCCCAGACGAAGCAAAATTTGTTCCTCTTTTACCGGTGCTGTTCAACGCAGAGCCGTAGCTACTATATGCCTTCATTGGCTAACATGCTTCAGAAGCAAGTAGGAGCATGAGTAATCAAATTTAAAGCCTGTATCCGCAATAATCGGAACACAAAAATACAGCTGTAACTCATTAACGCAATAAATACATTAAAATTGCTCAAATTTGGTCAAATAACATCTTCAGATGTGTTCATTTCACCTACAAAATTTCATGTGAGTCGGTGCAGTACTTTTTGTTGTGGCAATGAAAGAGTAGAATGTGCGCCATCGAATTTTGTACAGCCCCTAGTTTTGCTTGTCAGCGCTGTAACTTTTGAATTTGGCAAAGGAAATAGCTGAAATTTTGAACACAAATCTCTCAATCTACATTCGTTGCATAGGCAAAATTTTAAGAAAATCGATGCGCTATTAACAATTTTATAGTCGAAACAT
The DNA here is from genome assembly GCF_035046485.1 of Aedes albopictus. Classification (NCBI taxonomy): domain Eukaryota; kingdom Metazoa; phylum Arthropoda; class Insecta; order Diptera; family Culicidae; genus Aedes; species Aedes albopictus. The sequence continues at coordinate 150,056,506 of NC_085138.1, read as the reverse complement.
GTATTGGGACTAAACGTGATTTTAGCCCCTCAGACAGCAATTAGTCAGCACCCTTTATTGTTTCGATTGTACTTTCTTTTTTTTCTTTCTTTTTGAAAGGTTCCTAGCGGCACGCCGAGGGACGTAGAAACCTCTCCCATCACTGTGCGCACAATCGTCTCGCCTCTATATGGAGGAGTACGATGCGTTTGCGCGGACAACGACAGTTCACTAGGCCTTTGGATAGGACAGACAACGTAATCCTTCAGAAGCAGTTCACCAGCCGTGCACGGAACATGTCGTCCAGTAAGACACTGTTGCGTACTGACTCAGAAGGTTACGGTAGAAGGTGTGAAAGTTTTGGTTTTGTCATATGGTCGATTTTGTTTGAATTTATTCTTTTGTCATGTCACGGTTCAAGGAATGTTATTGTTCAAATTCATGTTGTGCCTTGTAATCTACTAATCTTTGGTGTGTCGATCCGTTACATGGTCGATGTGTTCGTTATGTAAATTTTTTGATCCTCATTTTAGTACTTTTTTTATCTTTGAAAGTTGTCTTCCGTCCATATCCCTAGCACTATCAGCATCTGTCCAAACAGGTCCTAACTAAAGAAAACATTTCATACACTTAACGTCTAATTTGTCATAAATAGGTTACGTTAGTCAATGTCGAACTTGTCAGTTTTAGTCGATTTCGTCAAATATGCGTCTTAAGTCTTGATCACACGTTAGCTTCGAATCTATAAGCAAGCACTATTAAATGCTGCACTTTCCCACTATTAGTTTCTTAGTTAATTTAAATTGATATTGCAAGAAAACGTTATTAACCCTAAAAGGGATACCTGGGGTCCATTGGACCCCAGGCGCCTTTCAGAGCTCGTCTTTTCGAGGTGACGAAACTGAGGCCGTGAAGGTATCCCTTTTAGGGTTAAGCATCAGGCATTCGAAATATATTAGAGTTTACTCAAAAAACTATCAGATATAAAAATAATAAAAGTTAAAATTAAATCACGTAAGCAAATCAAATGTTGAGAACTAGGTATAAGCAAATTGAATACACTAGATACAACTAAGTATTACATTATCGATTTTAATAGTTTTTGTTAAAATTAACCGAATAGTGGGAAGCTCAGACAACAATGCAGTCTGCTGATTCCAAAAAGATTCTAAGATTCGTCACAAAACACAAATATTTTCATTATGATCCACAACGACTCTCAAAACCCTTCCAAAATCAACCGACCGGAACTGTTTTCTGAGTATAGAAACTACTGAGCCCTAGCAGGTCCCTACTGTTTATCGAGCATTTCTGATAAATCAGCCATACTCCATCTGTAGGAGCCGGTTCGCAATGAACCGTTGGAGGCGCATTAAAGTGTTAAAGGTGATATTTTCAATACAAGAACTACAATTAACATACTTCACTTTAATACCGTCAAACCCTGTGATCTTGGCCAGGGCTTTATTGTTTCGATTGTACTATAACAATAATCATCAAATTACACATAATCAACTATCTTCTGTGGAAATTTCATGGAAATTGGCAGAGAAATTCAAAAGTTATGAATAGGCAAATATTGCACATAAAAAACACGAAAAAAATTCACTAAGATTCACCCCTATCAACATCAGTATCTAGTAAACCAATGGATCAAAGTTGATGAATCTTTGCAAGAAAATGTCTCTATAAGTATCATAACTGCTAACGAGATTTCATAATTATCATCACAGAACTAAGAACTGTAACGCAAAAGAACCATCAACCAGGCGCTAGTATATAATCTTTATAAGCTTCGACAATTTGTTTAAGCAATCTGTGGAAAGTTTCTCAATAATTATTTCGGCAATTCATTCCAGCATTCGTTTTTATGAGTTTTTATGAGTTTCTTCAGCAATTCCTTCGAAACTGTTTCGGCAATTTTTCAGGTAATTTGGAAACTTCAAAAGAAATTCCTTTGGAATTTTTTAAGCAACTCCTTTGGAAACTGCTTCGGACATTCTTTTGGGAATAAATGCAGCTATCATTTTAAAACAATCTCCGGTAATTGTTTCGCGATTCATTCAAAAATGTCTTTTGAAATTCTTTTATAGAATTTAAGCTATGAAACAACCACAGATTAAAATCACTTACATTAAAAAAAAACTTTCTTCATTCCTCTGCATTGGCTAACATGCTTCAGAAGCAAGTAGGAGCATGAGTAATTAAATTTATTACTGAGAGTGAGAAACGGTGTTTCAGCTGCGTGGTGGCTCTCTGAATCTTTCTCTTCGCCGGCATATACGGCAATGAATAAACTTGTTTTTTGTCCCGTTATTACAGTGCAAATGACATAAATTCAAATAAAATTGATTATAATAGTCACGTACAACATTCCCATACCAAAAAATGATTATTTTGACAAGTTTTGAGCAACAAATAAATCCACTGAATCATTTGTCCAGTCAGTTTGCTTCACAAGCCAACCGACCGATGAGAAACAGCGGTCGCAGTTGGTTCGGGTTTCCTTGCTTCCTTTGTGTGTTCCTTCGTAGTGGTTACTTACTGGTACTGATAACTGGTTGTATTTTTCTTATTGACCCAGATTCAAGCACTGCGAGGCGCTAGTACATAGTTTTTAAAAGCTTGGACAATTTGTTTAAGAATTCCCTGGGAAATTTCCCAAGATTTTTTTTCGGCAATTCCTTCTAGCATATGTTTTTATGAGTTTCTTCAGCAATTCCTTCGAAATTGTTTCGGCAATTTTTCAGGTAATTTCATTGAAAACTTATAAAGAAATTCCTTTGGAATTTTTTAAGTAACTCCTTTGGAAACTGTTTCGGAAATTCTTTTGGGGATAAATGCAGCTATCATTTAAAAAAATCTCCGGTAATTGTTTCGCGATTCATTCAAAAAATTGTTTTGAAATTCCTTTCTAGAATTTGAACTATAAACCAACCGCAGGTTAAAATCACTTACAACAAAAAACATAATAATAAAAACTTTCCTTATTCCTCTGGAAAATGCTTCGGCAATTTCTTTGCAAATTTCTTCAAAAACTTGTGCAATTTCTTCGGCATTAATTTGGGGAATTTTCAGGCACTTTCTTTAAAAATCACATTCATTAAAGCCTGTACGAAATGTTTTGGCAATTACATTCAGAACTTTTCAGAAATTTCCATTAAAATTTCTTCCAATCCCAAGAAAATCGCCGAATTTCTTTGAAAACTACTTCAGCTATCCTTCGGAAACTTCATCGCCAACTATTTAGGAATCTTATTTCGAGATTCTTTTGTGAAATTTATTTGTTAATTATTTCATCAATGCCATAAGATATTGCTTTCAGAAATGTCTTTGTGAATTGTTTCGGCAATTCCCTTAGAAACTCTTTCAGTAATTCAGTAATTCCATTGAACATATCTTCGGACACACTTTTGAAAATTTATTATGCTATTCATTTATCAACCCTCAATCCGCAATTGCATTGTGGATTCCTTATCTTCGCAAGCAATTATCCCCGTAAGTTATTTGCAAAATTTTCTGGTGGTTACGCTCTGGAGTAATGGCATTTATTTGGAAACTACTTCAGAAATTTATTAGGGTGTTTTGCAGCTTAGAGTATTGTTTTTTATTCGAAAAAAATATTTAAACGCTACGAAAACTTTTTTTTTTCAAATTAGGAATACTAACCGGTTTATATTTTAATACTTTTTGTGGAAAAACGGAAATGCCGCTATAGAAAAAGGATGCACAAAAAACCTGTTTGAAGCAATTGGAAAATCTGTTTAAAGTTTAAAGCTGCAAGAGACTTTACAGAAGATTCTACAAAAATTCATTCAAGACATTTTTCAATGCTACTAGAAGTATCCTTTAATTCATCAAAATCATGTTTCATACACTTCATGTGCTCAGGTTTGCCAAAGAGTACCTTTTGAAATTTGACTGAGAAATTATGAAACAGCAACATTCGCTGACAAGAGAGGGTACCTTATATGTCTACTCATCAAACTGCTGCGTCAGATCTAAATAACTGCGCTGCCACAGTGTCGCGTCAAAATGAGAGTGAGAGTGCGCGTCCGAAGGATTTTCGTGGATTTGCTGTTGTTGATATTCTTCTTTGCGGAGTTAAGGTTGAAAAAGTCGTCATTGATATTTAGTTCTTTTGTTAAAAACATATTGTTTGCTATATATGTCTATATATTTATGTTCCAGATGGAAAACGAAATACAGCGATTACATTTTCATTTCAAACATATGTATTGAACTAAAACAATGCTTTCGAAATTTCAATGATGGCGATCAATAAAGACTTCCTCAGCCTTAAACTCAAGTTAACATTGTTTGAACATTGTCATTTGAAATGACGGATAAGCACCTCAAAAGGTGCAAATGATATGTTCCAGGGAGTTCTTTCTAAGATGATCCACGGAACTTCCAGCGATATTGGTCCTGCACGCAGAAAAATGGCGCTTGTTTAAAACAATAAAATGCATGGTTGATTTTCAAACTGAGAATTTACTTATTCCAAAGTTATATTCAATTGTTTTCATTTAGAGTTTATCGATAAAATCAATCGATTACCATCATTTAATATAATGTCAAAAATTTCATTTGTTTCAACAAAATAAAAACCATAAACATGGTCCGAAAGCACTCACACATCTATAAAATGCTTACCCCAACATCGCCACAACGAAGAAGGTGTAGCAAATCCATCATGCCAACTTCCAAGTGCAGCTTTCACCATGATGGATAACGCGCAGGTACTAACGGCAGCATCCACAAAAAGTTGATCGGTTTCGCCTTTTTTGTCTTTTTTTAGTCGTTCTCCCCATCCGCTTACCGACGCTCCAAAAATAGATTTCCGAGCTGCCGCAGCTGCCGCCGTCACCAACACAATCACATTCCGGGTTTGTTAGTGGCAAAAGTGCAGTCGTTTGAATCTATCCATTATTTCATGTTGAAAATACCATATCTCTGTTTGTTTTAACAAACTGTCAAAAATTTCGACAAATGAAAATATTTGTATTATCAAGCAATAGAACAGTTCAGTTTAAACTAGAAATCAGTTTGTCGCTATAGTAAACTGAAAAATCGGTTGATTTGAACTAGAATTTAATTGTATTTACAATTTATTTTTCTGCGTGTGGAACTTCTTCTCGTTGTTTTTTTTAAGAAATTTTGAAATAATTTCTTCTAGTTTTTCTCCAAAAGTTCCTTCTTAGACTCCCTAAGGAGATCCTGCTGGAATTCCTCCATTAGTATCCTCTAATATTTCTCTTGGAGTTCTTCATGGTATTTTTAACAGGAATTTGTTCTGCAATTCTTCCGCAAATTTGTCCAGGTATTTCTTCATAAGTCCTTCTGCGAATCTTTATGGAGTTCTTTTAGAGAAAAATCAGAATTGTTCTAGTATTTCTACAAGAAGAAAATTCACTGACATATCCAAGATATTTTTGATCGTATTGCTTTCTCAGTTTCCTCAAGAAGTTACATCCGGAATCTTTAAGGGCCCTTCCATAAACTACGAAGACTCTTAAGTGTGGTCAAAATCAACGGTCCATACAAATTTCGAAAATTGTGTATACACAACAGTATACGAGGGGGTAGGGTGGTTGTGTGATGATCAAATTTCAGTTTCCGTAGTTCATGGACAGCGTCTGAAGGAGTGCCTTCTGAGATTTCCTGTGGAGATCCTTGTAATATTTTGCAAACAAATCTTTCAGGAGTTCATTGATAACTTTCGTCTGGGATTCCTCCACAAGGTCCTCCTGAAATTTCTTCAAATATTTTTTTCTGAAATACCTCCAGATTATCATTTCCTTATGGAGATTCCAGATTCCTTATGGAGTTCCCTTTGATATTTCACCAGAACCTTTTTCTGATATTACTCCTGGAATCTCGTCTAGCTTTTCTAATTCATGAATTTTTTGGAGTTCTTTTATTTCTGGGAATTTTTCACATAGTTCATTTGAGATACCCCAATGAGTTTCTTTTAAGATTACTCAATTTTTTCTCTGGGATTTATGCTGGAGTTCTATTTGAGATTAGTTCACAATTATTTCTAGGGTTCCACTAAAAGAAATCTCTAGGATTTCTTCCGAAAGTCATTTGGAGATTCCTCAACGAGCTTTTTTCTGAAACTTCTCCTGGACTAGCTTCGAGGATTCCCTAGACATTTCTTCCGGAATTATTCCTAAAATTTCTTCTGGAACACCACAAAAAGGAATATTTTAAAAGTATGTTGGTTCTTATACAAAAAAAAAAAACAAGGGGAGAGGGGAGGTTGAGTTGCAAAATCGTAAAAATTGCCTTACGTAAGAAATGAACGCAGCCCCTATGAGATTCGTACAGAAGTTCCGCTATGATTCATCCAAATGTTCTGAGGCAACAGTAGGAACTCCAGAAAGAAGTTCGGGAGAGGAACTACAAATGAAAGTCAGGGAGCAATCCCAGAATGAACTCCTTGAGGAATGTCAGAAGGAACTTTAGGAGGAATCCCAGAAAGAAATCATTAGAAAAATATCAGAATTAACAATTCAAAAAACTTCAGAAGTATCTCCAGGAGAATTTTTTGAACTCTTTGAAGGAATTCAGAAGAATGTGCTTATAGAAAAAATAAAAAAAAAATCTGCAGAAATAAAAAAATAAGAAATTGACAAAGAATATCCAGTCCATGAAGAATCCCCTTAGAAAAATCTTCTTGAAGAAATCCAAAATAGATATTTCGAGGAATTCCTGGAGGACAGAAATTCGTCTTGTGCAGGATTCCCAGAAGAAATATCTTGAGAAATCGCAGTTCAAAGTACTGAAGAAATTCTAGAAGGATATCCAGAATAAATCCCTGGAAGAACGCCTTGAGGAACATGATAACGAACTTCTGTAGAAGTATTATAAGAAATTTCTAAAAAAAATCCCAGCAAAAGTAAATTTATGGAGTTTGAGGCAGGTTCCAGAATACTTGAGAAATGTAATATGAAAGTTCCTAAGAATTTCCAGGAAGTATACCTGGAAGAATCCCCAAACGAAGTAGGGTAGAAGCTTCAGTTTTGGCCAGCCCGGAGTTTTAGCCATAGTGCGGTATTGAGCCTGTTGCGTTCTAAACCGGCGTACTAGTAGATCCTAATACAATGGGCCTTATTACGAGTGTCACTTCACGTTGAAAACAAAAAAGTGACACCGGTAATAAGGACGGTGAAAGTGATTCCCATTTGATTAACCCACAACTTTTCCACCATGGATTCGCAATCTGTCACCGTGATCGATTTTCACCGTGAAGTGATACTCTTAATAAGGGCCAATATGATGATTACTGCTGTGAAAAACACACGTTTTGATTAAAAACTAGAAGAAAAAAAAATATTTCCTTAAAAAATCAGCTCTCATATATATGTATTTTGGCCAGGGTGCTTTTAATTTGGCCACTCCCATAAGAAATACACGTGATTGGCCAAAATAGAAACCAAACTTAAAAATATGGCCGAAAATGCGGCAGTGCTTCTATTTTGGCCAGTGCCACTTTTAATACAAAAATCAAGTATTGGCTTGATTTCTGCATTTTTCCTTCAAAATATAGATTGAAACCTTTCATTTGACACATTGGTTGTTTCCATAGGATTATTGGTTATTTTTATAAAAATGATTTCCCTTAGATAGACCAAAACCGGTGCCCGCACCCTACTTGATAAACTTCAGAAGGATATTCATACGCATGAGGAAATCATAGAACTAAACACAAAAGTGGTATGTTGCAGTCGCAAACTAGGGGAAATTACCTATTCTCGGCCGCTTTGTTCTCTTCGTCTTTGGGGGGTTTTTGAAACCTATTGAACTCAGAGTTGGTCTCAAATCCTTCCCAACTAAGCTGAATCATATGGCCAAGTTTCAGGCAATTTGGCTGACAAAAACCCCCCATGACGAAGAGAACAAACCTGCCGATAATACCCATTGTCACCCTATGTTAAACTTATCATAAAACGATCATTTTCGCAATGGAACCAGGTAGTCAGATGTTTCAATTCCCAAGTAAAGTGTTGATGACCAATTAGTCTGGCATAGGATTTGACAACCGTCATAAAACCATATACCTTTTAATTTGGTTTTAAGAACCTCTTTTAGTGTATTTGACTTGAAAAATGGTCTATTCATCGTTTCTAGTCCATAAATTACCTAAACCCACAATTCCAAGGATCATCCATGACAAGGCTTCATTCCGGGGTAAACAGTAAATAACTTCCTCGGCGGTGGGAAAGAAAATCGATACCGTGAGTAACGATTAGAGCTCATTGGCAATGGGCAGTAGGTATAAGTACGTAAACATGGTCGACATCCTGTGTCGTGCGCTAGTCCCGTAGCATGCCCTTGACAGCGTAATTGATTAGCATTTGCACGAGCTCTTTGACGTCGCGTTGTTCTTCGGCTTCGACTCCATGTTTGTTAACAACCACGCCTAGGCAATGAGGAAAGCTCACACTACTGGCTGTGCGTGCTGTCGCATTAAACGTCATAAACGTTTTCAGTTTTTCACGCGCTACAGAACCAGGAAAACTCTTACTCCTCAGTAGTAGCAAGAAACACGAGCCATCGAAGAACAATGTGGTAGGAAAATCGAAAATTGTCACCGTGCCAATTGTTGCCCCAATGCAATGGATTGTTCCGGAATAATCTGGAACAACGCAGTCGATGCGGCACGTTTTGCCATTTCCTTGGGGGATTTAATGTGTTACAATTTGGCGAAAAACTCTCCACTAGAGAAGCGAGAGATAGTTCACGCTGACAGGTTTGAAAACTGTGTCATTTCATTGTCTCGCTTTCTGCTGCACGTACAGTAAATCCCAAGGAACGAACCTACTTCTGCTATTAGTTATAGTTTGCTGAACAGCCGGCGAAAAGTTTCCCCAACCGGAACGAAACGCTTCCTTTTTCTTCGATGACGGATGGATGGGGAGGTTGGGCCTAACTCTGTCGGTGAGCCGCCCGGTTAAAACGTATAAATAATGCACCTTCTGCACCAGCAGCGCCAGTCGGTGAGAAAGACTTCCAACCAGATCCAGGTCTTCTTCGCGTACCGAGACGTTGCGAAATGACAAGGGCAAACGAAAAAAGTTCACCAGAATAAGTGATGTAATGTGCCTTCCGGAGTTGCGGCGACGACGAAGAAGTTGTGCGGAAATATGTATGAGGCTTCTTTCTATCCAGCCAACGCCGTAGAGGCGACCTCACGTCACAGACATTCGGTTCGGGGTTCGGGCAACTGTTGTTGTTGTGTTGGGCGAAGACGGCGGCAGAGGGCCAACTGCAGAAGCCATTTTCACGCCTGGATTTATTGTGCTCATGTGCTCAACTGAGTACAAGTTGCACACTACTGCTTGCAGCCCTTCACTGTACTCCAGTAGTACAGTCTGATTGGGTTGGGTTGGGTGGCTCTAGAGATTTAACGTGTCGGGATATTTGGTCTGGTTGCAAATAATGGCGCTCCATCCAGACAGATAGATATGTTTGCGGCTAGCAGAATGCATTCCATCCGAATGGGATGCTGCATTGGATGGTCATTTGGCAGCGGGACTCGTTGAAAGCGAAGACAATTGCGGTTGGAGCATTTTTGCGGCATTTTGAGAGTCAATTTCGGGTTTTGAAAGTGGTAATCTCTTTTTTTTTCTACAGAAGAATCTGCACAGAAATCTGCTCGCCACGTGGATGTTTTTTTTTTTTCAATCGTAATAAAACGCATCCTCCATGTTTCAAAAGCTCAGGATGTTTATCATTGTGTTTCTAGATACAAATTCAACCATCATACACGAGTCTTTAGCGACAAAGCTAAAGCTTAATTCCCTCATGGTTCTGCGGGGGCTCAAACCCACGACTTCGCATCGCTAGTTCGACGCATTATCCAGCTAAGTCACAGAACAGGTCACGATGCTGTTTAAAGAAAGTAAAATTAAGTACGAAGCACGATTCTTACAGGCTTCATCTTGGCTTAATTGGTTAAAGAGCAGGACTAGCCAGACGAATTCGTGGGTTCGAATCCCACTCAAAACCAAATGGTATTTTTCACGAACTTATCTTTAAGTTATCAATAAAACACACACTGTGCCTTTGACATTTGAGGTGTTCGTCTATTTAAAACCCTTTAAAGCCGAAGGTGTCATACAGGGGATACCCAAAATAACTGGGACAGGTAAAATTTTCACTTTTCAAAAAATGTTCAACTCGCTGTAACTTTTCGAAAAGGGCATCAAATATTCTCAAATTTTTACTGTAAGTTCATCAACTAGTTGTGTATGTGTGGTTCAAATTTGGAATTCTACACGAAGTTATAAAGATTCTAGAAAAAGGTATAATTATCCGATAGCCAACTTTGAGCTGTTATATCTCCGGATTCAATAAAACGAATGCAATGAAATTTTGATCATTTATGGCTAATATAATAAACTTTAAAAAACTTAATTTGAAATTAATTATACGAAAAAAAGTTATAGTGATTTTATTTATTCTATGTTTTATTAGTAAATTCATCTATTTTTCATACGCATCCCATTACTTTTTCAATTTATTGCCGGCTATTTGGTAGCTTTCCTTTGAAACATAAATATGTTCAAGTCAATTAGAGGGAATTTAAATGAACTCTAATTACTATCTCGAATTTTGAAACGATGATGAAGTTATGGATAAATTGATGATATATTAGAAAAATAATATAATCGTTATAATTTTCTTTCGTGTAAAGAATTTTAAGTTTAGTCAAAAGTTTTTAATAGCTTATTATATAAGTCATAAATGATCAAAATTTCATTGCATTCGGTTCATTGAATCCGGAGATATGACAGCTCAAAGTTGGCTATCGTATAATTATACCTTTTTCTAGAACCTGAATAGCTTCGTGTAGAATAGCCCGATCCTTTTCAAATTTTGACCACTGATACACAACAAGTTGATAAACTTACAGTAAAAATTTGAGAATATTTGATGCCCTTTTCAAAAAGTTACAGCGGGTTGAACATTTTTTGAAAAATGAAAATTTTACCTGTCCCAGTTATTTTGAGAGTATCCCCTGTAAGTCACAGAACAGGTCACGGTTCTGTGTATAGAAAGTAAAATTAAGTTCGAAGGACCATTCTTACTAGCTTCGTCTTGGCTTAATTGGTTAATGAGCAGGACTAGCCAGACGGATTCGTGGGTTCGAATCCCACTCAAAACTTTTTTTTCACGAACTTATTTGAAGTTATCAATAAAACACGCACTGTATCTTTGATATTTGAGTTTTACGTCTATTTAAACCCCTTTGGAGCAGGAGGGGCCATATATGACCCCATCATAGAAACAGCTATATAAATTCACACAATCAATAAAACAGAATACTGTCTTCGGCAAAAATGTTGCAAATTGAGTCATCTATAAAGGAAAATGGGAATATTTGTATCTGAGACTTTACTGACAACCTAGAACATACATGGTGTTCAGTTTAGAAAAAAAAATGAAATAATTAGCATAACAGTTGCTCTAAAAGCTGAATTTGAGTATGGGTTGCGTTCATATGCATTACTTTAAACTTCGTCAAGAATAGCAAAAGGTGTTTTATATTCTGGGATGTTCTAGGAGTTCCAAACTGTCCCGTAGTAAAGCACTTCAAATCCACACGAATAATTTTATGTGATTTCGCCATAAGTAACGGCATTACATAATTTACTGGGATTCGTCTTGAAATCTCAAATGTCATTCATAGACACTATAGGAATATTTCAGATCAACCAGTTCATAACTTCAGGTCTACACTCGTAACAGTAGCTATACAGGGTGTTAGGTTCCTGAGTGCAAACTTTTTAAAGGGTCATAGAGGACCATAAATGGTGAAAAAAATTGTTCTACGCATATGGTCAAATCTCAACCGTTACGTAGTTATTGAACTCCCCATGATTTTGACTCTTATTGCCTTAACTGGCTATAGGTTTAAAATGGTCAAACTTATCGCAGTTTCTCTACCCTTATTCGAAAGATTATTGAATTTTCTATCAAATGGCATCTTTTAATCGATTGGTTTAGTTAAATAACTAAGTTTTCTAGAGCAAATAGCTTAAAAGTTGTGTGTTTTAATTTGTTTTTGTCAATTATCTTTGAAAAATGCGTAATAATTTAAAATTCTTTCTTTTGCAAAGTTGTGGCCCCTATTTCACTCTACAATTCGTTCTTTGACATCAAACTTCTATCTCTTATCGTTTTCTTGCAATTTCGATTTGAACGTCGCATTTCAGATCATAAATTTGCAATCGTCATGGTAATAGAGGTGTGCGCCGATTTGAAATCTTTCGGCGGCGGCGTTTTGCACTTTTTTGGCCGGCGGCGGCGGCGTCATCGGCGTGACGCCGAATGAATTTTCGGCGGCGGCGGCGTGAAACGGCGTGGTCATAATTTTTGAATTTTTGTTAATTCCGTTAATCAAAGTTAGTTCACTTATTTGACTAAGAGACGCCAACTTTTGGTCCGCGTGATATCAATTTATCGAATCAAATTATTTTTTTTTAAGTGTTACTTTTTGGATGCTGAAGAACTGTTGGGGCAAAACGCACCTTGAGGTGGGGCAATATGACTACTGGCATTTCCCGCTTTGAATTCAAATGAAATACCAAGCGTCTCCATCTTACTATTTACTGCAATCCATAGATTACGCTTGTAGATCTTAAGGCCACTACTCGCGGAAGTTCTTAGATGCCCTAAGATGTTCTTGGAAATAACTTCTCTTCAGAACAATGCTCCGTGGACCTGTAGGATGTTACACCGTATCAGTAATTTAACAAAAATCCATTCATTACGGTTGTAGATCTTGAATTCTTTATTCGTGGAAATTCTTGGATGACCTAGAGCATATTTGGGAAGTTTCTTTTTCACAGAACTATGCTCCATGGATCAGTAGGATATTACACCGCATCAATAATATAGCAAAAATAATTGATTACGCTCGTAGATTTTCAGGCCTGAACTTTCGGAAGTTCTTGGAGGTCCTAGAATATCTTTGAAAACTACGTCTCTATAGAACTATGCTCTAAGGACCTGTAAGATGTCGCACCGTATTAGTAATGTGACTACAGTCCAACGATTACGCTTGTAGATCTTAAGGTCTTTATTCGCGGAAGTTCTTGGATGCCCAAGAATATCCTTGAAAACAACATCTCTTCGGAACTGTGCTGCATAGACATGTAGGATGTTACACCGTATCAGTAATGTAACTGCAATCCATAGATTACGCCTGTAGATCTTAAGGCCACTACTCGCGGAAGTTCTTGGATGCCCTAAGATATCCTTGAAAATAACTTCTCTTCAGAACTATACTCCATGGACCTGTAGGATGTTACACCGTATCAGTAATTTAACAAAAACCCATTTTTTGCGGTTGTAGATCTTGAATTCTTTATTCGTGGAAATTCTTGTATGAACTAGAGCATATTTGGGAAGTTTCTTTTCCACAGAACTATGCTCCATGGATCTGTAGGATATTATACCGCATCAATAATATAGCAAAAATAATTGATTACGCTCGTAGATTTTCAGGCCTGAACTTTCGGAAGTTCTTGGAGGTCTTAGAATATCTTTGAAAACTACGTCTCTACAGAACTATGCTCTAAGGACCTGTAAGATGTTGCACCGTATTAGTAATGTGACTACAGTCCAACGATTACGCTTGTAGATCTTAAGGTATTTATTCGCGGAAGTTCTTGGATGCCCTAGAATATCCTTGAAAACAATATCTCTTCAGAACTATGCTCCATGGACATGTAGGATGTTGCACCGTATCAGTAATGTGACTACAATCCATCGATTACGCTTGTAGATCTTAAGGTCTTTATTCGCGAAAGTTCTTGGATGCCCTAGAATATCCTTGAAAACAACATCTCTTCAGAACTATGCTGCATGGACCTGCAGGGTGTTACACCGCATCAATAATATAGAAACAATTAATTGATTACGCTCGTAGATTTTCAGGCCTGAACTCTCGGAAGTTCTAGGATGTCCTAGAATATTTTTGAAAACTACGTCTCTACAGAACTTTGCTCTGAGGACCTTTAGGATGTTGCACCGTATCAGTAATGTGACTACAACCCATCCATTACGCTTATAGATCTTAAGGCCTTTATTCGCGGAAGTTCTTGGATGCCCTAGAATATCCTTGAATAAAATTACTTCTCTTCAGAATTATGCTCCATGGACCTGTAGGACGCTGAACCATACTCCAAAAATCACTTTTGGGAAACCCCCCATTTAACCCCTCCTAGCCCCCCATATATTAACCCCCCCCCCCTCCTTCAAGAAACAGACCCCCCACACATCCCTTTCCTGCAGACCTCTTACATCATCATCCGCCTTCACCTCATACCACTTTTCAACTCCCTTGCCACCCTTACCCATAAATCCCATTTCTTCCTTATAGTAAAAGTTCCCTTCTAGACACTTAGCGCGAGAAAGTTGAAAAAACCGTGTTAATTCGCGAATCCGTGTAAAAAAAACCGTGTTAATTCGCGAAACCGTGTAAAAAAAGCCGTGTAAAAAAAAACCGTGTAAAAAAAAACCGTGTAAAAAAAGACCTTAGTGTAATGACATGTTTATAGTTATGGTTTAGTTTTTTTTTATTTTCACATGTTTTTTGAAAATTTATTGAAATAATTGTTATGGTGAACAGCTGCCCAACACATTATCCAAAATGACCTTTTAAAGGAATTCCCGGAAGAAACTCTAGAAGAATTCCTGGTGGAATTTCTAGAGGAATTTCTGAATAAACTCTTTAAGGAATTCCCGGAGGAACTCGTAGAGGCGTTCCTCTAGGTACACCTGGAGGAATTCCCGGATGAACTTCTAAACAAATTTCCAAAAGAGCATCTAAAAGAATTCCCTGACAAACTCTTAGAGGAACGTTAGGGGAAACTCCTCGAAAAATTCCGGAAACAAATTCTTGAAGAACTCTTAGAGAAATAGCCGGGGAATTACCGGTGGAACTCATATAAGAATTCTCGGAGGAAATTCCGGGGATTCCTTGTGCAACTCCCAGAAATATTGTTAGAGCAACTAGTAAAGTAATTGCCAGATTAATTTTCGGAGGAATTTTTGGAGGAACTCGTAGAGAAATTGCCGAAGAAATTCGAAAAGGAATTCAAGGAGGAATTCGTAGGGAAATTACCAGAGGTATTCATAGATGAGTTCTTGGATGAACTCTTAATGGATTTCCCGGAAGAATTTCTAGAGGAATTCCCAGCCGGATTTCTAGAGCAACTCCCAATGAAACTCCTAAAAGAATTCCCAAGAAATTCGTGAAGAAATTCCCGGAAGAACTTGTAGAGATTCCCGGATGAACTTAGATACTTCTAGCGAAATTCCTCGAAGAACTCCTAGAGGAACGTTCGGGGAAATTCTTAAAGGGATTGTGCAAGTTCTAAAAAAAAACTTATATAGCAACTCGTAGTGAAATTGCCTGGGGAACTTCTTCCCGGTGAAACTCGTTAAAGTGTTTCCGAAGATATTCGAACTCCCGGAAGCACTTCTAGACGAATTCCCGGAAGAACATTTAGAGATAGTCACGGTGAAACACTTAGTATAATTCTTGGAAAAAATTGGTGAGGAATCCCCGAAGGAACTCGGAAGGGAAGTAATTCCCGGAAGAATTCCTAGAGGAAACCCTGAAGAAATTCCCACAGGAACTTCTAGAGGAATGTTCGGAGAAAGTTCTGGAAGAATTTCCGGGGAACTCTTAAAGAAACTCCTGGAAGAATTCCAGGAGGAACTGCTACAGAACTTGCCGGAAGAACTCCCAGAAGAATTCGCGTAAGAACTCCTAGAGGAATTACAAGAAAACTTCTGGTATTTCCAGTGCAATTTCTATGAACTCTTAAAGGATTTCCCGTAGAAATTCGTTAAGGAATTCCCGGATGAACTCGTTGAAGAACTCGTGGAGGAATTTCCGGAGATGCTCCTAGAGGAATTGTGTGTGTATTTGGTTTTGAAGAGGGACTTTAACCTAGTGGTCATTCGGCCCTCTGTCCTAGAGGAATTGTCGGATGATCTCCTAAAGGAATTCCCCGGAAAAACTTCTAGAATTCTAGATGAATTCCTGGAACTCTTAGAGGAATTTCTAGAGGAAGTACTACATAAAGTCTCAGTGAAACTTCTGTAGCAATGCCCGAAGAAACTCCTAGAGGATGTCTCGGAGGAAACCCTCGGATTTCCCAAAGGACCTTCTAGAGTTCCCGGAGGAACTCTTAGCGGAATGCTTGGCGAAACTGCTGGTAGAATCCTCTAAAGAGTTGCTGGAGAAATTCATCTCTTCTGGGGATCAACACGACAAAAACTTTTTCAGAATCACTTGTATTTTCTTCAACCTTCGGCATCCCTAGATTTTTTTTCAGCCATCAGTTATTTTTAGGAACCCCCGGTATCTTTGTAAACTCGTTTTAATTCGAAGGACAAACTCTTTGACTTTTTAAGAACTGTTATAAATTTTACCCAAGAAAAATGGACCACCACTGAAAACGACCTTACAAATGCTATGTATGCAGATGACTCCATTGCTTGAAATATTGTAAGGAAATAAATCAAGAAATAATTTAATTTATCAATGCGTTTTTGAGATCGGCGTAGAAAATTGGAGTTCGGCGGCGTAAGCGGTGGCGCGCCGAAAAATTATCGGCGGCGGCGGCGTGAACCGAAAATCGGCGGCAGCGCCGGCGTGGCGCGGCGGCGCACACCTCTACATGGTAAGCACTTTTTTGCGCACTGTGCCGCACATTTAAATCAAAATTGCAAGAAAACGATAAGAGGTAGACATTTGGCGTCGAAGAACGAATTGTAAAGTGGAATAGGGGCCACAACTTTGCCAAAGAAAGAATTTTAATTTATAACGCATGTTTCAAAGATAATTAACAAAAACAAATAAAAACACGCTATTTTTAGCTATTTTGCTCTAGAAAACTTAGTTCTTTAACTAAACCAATCAATTCTAAGATGTCATTTGATAGAAACATCAATAATCTTTCGAATAAGGGCAAAAAAAACTGCGATAAAATTGACCATTTTAAAGTTATAGCCTGATAAGGGAATAAGAGTAAAAAACATGGGGAGTTCAATAACTACGTAACGGTTGAGATTTGACCATATGCGTAGAACAATTTTTTTCACCATTTATGGTCCTCTATCGCCCTTTAAAAAGTTTGCACTCATGAACCTAACACCCTGTATAATTAGTAGTTCATAGCAATCATAAAAATACAATAAAGATCCTTTCAAGTGCTTATTTGGCCCCATATGCCCCCACAGCAACCGGAAATTCACACTTTTACCTTATTATGAATAGATTTTTAATGTTACTGATTTGAAGTTGACTTTTTTGGCATAAACAAAAAGCGCTAAATCTATTATCACCAGAATCATTTTTGGTAGTTGTCCAATTTGCCCCATTTTGCCCTATTTTCACAGAAGGAGATTTTAAATGTATTTATAAGAAACAGATACTGCTAAGGAACGTTAACATTAGTTTTAGGTGCAATTGGCAGCTAACAGTAATTATGCGCGTATATGAAATATCTTTTCCCTATTTTACCCTACATGCCCCAAAACCAGCTGGATAATACCATATTTTGCATGGTTTTGCAATGTCACTGATTGCAAAACATAAATGAGATTATTTTTGATATATACGAATACGGTTTATCGATAAATACTAAAATCATTCTCGGAATGGTACAAACAGCTGTCCATTTTACCCCAATTCGCCTTGCTTTTTTATGTAATGAATTATAAGCTAATATATAAATTCATTAAATTAATAAATTAGTTTCCCTCATTTTCATTGGTGCTGAAACCAACGCAAGCGAAAATACAGTCATATATACGACTTTTTCTGTAATTTTAGCTTCTCATGGGGAATTAGGGTATAATAAGTATTTTATAAAATGTGCCAAATATAAACAAAACTGATTAAATAGGCCGTCTTAAAGTACCAATATGTATATATTAAAATGCTACATTTAATCAATTCTGAGCATATTTGCCACATATTAAGATTAAGATTAATGCTTATTTTGCCCTCAGTTCCCCACCAAAAGCAAGAATTGGAAAAAAAGTCATATATTATAACTGTCCTTTTGATTACATTGGTTTCAGTACCAGAAGTCGATGAAATCGGAAACACAAGAAATCAATTTATTCATGAGACGACAAAAAATCAGGGCGAATTGGGGTAAAATGGACAGCTGTTTGTACCCTCCCGTGATACTAAAGCTAATCGATAAACCGTATTTGTATGTATCAAAAATGACTTCATGTTGCAACCATGATGTAGAGTGATGTTACAAAATAATACAAAAAATGTTATCATCCAGCAGTTTTTGGGGCATGTAGGGTAAAATAGGGAAAAGATCTTTCATATACGAGTATGATTACTGTTAGCTGCCAATTGCACCAAAAAATAATTTTAACCTTCCTTAGCAGTATCTGTTTCTTATAAATACGTTTAAATCTCCTTTTTCTATGAAAATAGGGCAAAATGGGGCAAATTGGACAACTCCCGAAGATGATTCTGGTGATAAATAGATTTGGCGCTTTTGGTTTATACCAAAAAATCAACTTCAAATCAGTAACATTAAAAATCTATTCATAATTAGGTAAAAGTGTGAATTTCCAGCAGTTGTGGGGGCATATGGGGCAAAATAAGCATTTGAAAGGATCTTTATTGTATTTTTATGATTGTTATGAATCTCTAATTATACGAGCAGCTATTTTCAACGATATTCAGTCGTGCTTGTTGTTTGAAAGTACATTTTGAATCTCTTCTTGTATGAAAAAAGGGCAAAATGGGGCAAAATGGACCACTTCCCGTGCCGTGCGGTGAATGAATTTAGCACCAATCGATTTCTCGTATTTTTTTACGTCAGAAACGATCATTTTCACGTACCGAAACCAGCGGCGTTAAAAGATCAACTAACTAATCATCGTTTTTTGGGTCGATTTTTCCCACTGTGCGCTGTGGTAAAGAGCTATAGGCTCTCTTTACGCTTTATGTGTTATCACAGTGCCCTTCTCAGGGCACTGTTTGAACCCATTGTGGTACGCTAATGCGTTATTACAGTGTCCTTTTCAGGACGCTATGTGACCCCATTGTGGTACGCTTTTGCGAGTATGACGATCCTATTCCCTTACCTGTCCTTTCCCATGTCCTATCCTTTTTCCTTCCCTTCTCCGTCAGGTAAATGATGAATAGGCTCGTGTTCATGGCGATGACACAAATTTCCCGAATGGAGGAGAACGTGCCTCTAGAGCCGACCTACTGATACTTGATACCTGATACGCATTATTCTGTGCCTTTGAAACATTCAAGGTTGTTCAAACTTTTATGAAACTCATTTTTAGAAGTGTAACGGTAACTTCAGGATCTAAACTCAAGAACAGTTTGGATGATCTAGGATATCTCAACTGATCTGATACTGCCTTTTGAACTTTCAGACTACTTACTGGACATGATAGAATGCAAATCGCAGCATTGTATAATGAAAGAAGTTATCGTTACACGCGTAGACTTTAGGTTCTAAACTCAATAACGGTTTGGATGACCTAAGATATCCCGACTGATCAGATACTGTCTATTGAGCTTTCAGAAGACTTTGATAGATAACAAATCGTAGTTTGTATAATGAAAGAAGTTACCGTTACACGCGTAGACTTTAGGATCTAAACTAAAGAACAGTTTGGATGACCTAGGACATCCCGTCTGATCTGATAAAGTCATTTGAACTTTCAGACTGAACATGATAAAATGCAAATCGTAGCTTTGTAAAATGAAGGAAGTTATCCTTACACGCGTAGACTTTAGGATCATACTCAAGAACCATTTGGATGACCTAAGATATTCCCACTGATCTGATATTGTCTATTGAACTTCCAGGAGACTTTGATAGATTACAAATCGTAGCTTTGTATAATGGAAGAAGTTATCGTTACACCCGTTGACTTTAAGATCTATACTCAAGAAAAGTTTGGATGACCTACACTCTTAGAAAAAATCATGTAAATTTAAGTTCACTTGGATGCACATAAAAGGAGCGGCCCGTTTAACACAAACTTACATCTTCTATCACAAATAAAGTCGAGCTAGCAATCGCTAGAGCCGAAGCGAGAAATAAAACATATGTAAGTAAAATAATGAACGGGATTCGAACTCTGGTCCGCTGATTGAGAGGCACGTTCTATACCTCTCGGCTGTATCACCGAGTTGTGAGACAAACGATAAATGTAAAACTGTTTCTACCTATCTGGTCAGATAGGTTTGTTGACATCTTGTGTAACCAACTCGAACTTACATGATGGATGTAAAATTAAATCAAATTAGCCAGTCAGTCATGAAATGTTTACGTACGTTGATGGTGTACGTCACGTGTAAATTCCTAAGAGTGTAGGATGAACGTTTTGGGGAGTGATAATTGTGGATTCATGTTCATTGGTTCATTCAGCCAAGCCTAGCTCACACCTATTTTTCCGGATTGATTCCCACTTCTCGCGTTCGTTACTACAAAAGTAGCTTCTTATGTGTTAACTGCACTTCCAGAAAATCATCATTTCCATCTACGACAGCTTCAAATTCAAAACATCGATCCGAAAAGTTCCAACGCTTAACTCTTCGAATCGTTAACTCGTCCCCAACAACACAGCGCGTCACCAAATAGCTCTAACTCTTCGACTATATTTGTGCCGATGATGCGGAAACTTATTTTCGGCTCTTCACCGCGTAATCTCCGCCACACAAACAGTCAACCCCGACTCGATAGGCGCAAAACGAAAACAAAAACAACATCCCACGACCAACACACTCGCGGGCGCGAGCATTGGAATCATCTCGTCCGTCAGTCATCGTCGCCGGTATATTTACATTACAAACAGCATAAAACTTCAACAACTAACAAACTGCTATTGCTATCCCAAGACTGCGTAGCCGTTAATCGAGAGATACAACTAACAAACTTGGCAGTGTGCTCGACGCATTACTTAACACGGTTGTTGGCAATCGCATCGAAATTGAGGAAGTGCTAGATCTATTGGTGAAATTTCTAGCAAGGGGCTGATGTCGGCGACAGGGAGTTATGAGTCACCATCGACGAAATCAATTCAGTCAGTGACGTGAGTTTCGAACATCTTCGTGTTCACCTGCTCGGTCGGATTGTGTCATCTTGCTGCGATGCGGCGATACTTCAAATTCCGGTGGCGATCCGTTAGCTTTCTAGAATCAATTTGGTATGGGGGCAGCGGGCAAGTACTTGAAGAGAACAAGAAGCACCAATCTGGAATTCATTAGTGATGTCGAAGAACCGTAAATTTTGTACGAGCGTCGACGTTCATCTCTAAGATTCTTGCAACAACTCGACAACGTTATGTGTAGCAGCGAGTGCAACGGGGTGTCAACGATGTGACGCTTCCGAGAGGAAATTGGTACTTTGTAAAGGTGCTCGCAGGCATCCTACCGACATCTACCGACCGGATTTATCTTTCGCATCGTAGAGAAGCAGGTCTTCGAGTTGACGAGGTGTGAATTTGAATTGCAAATCGCTTTTTACCGGTACCGGCTTGGTGGCTCCTTCCAGCACGGATTTGGCGAGGCGAGAAGCTATTTGTTGGATGGGCGAGTCATCGACTTTACAATTTTTTAGATTAAATAAGTAAATACCTAGTGAACATAATGGAACGAATTAGCAGGACATGTGTAACTCATGAAATTGATTTTATTTTAGGAGGTTCATCCAAAACATAAGTCAAAATAACTGTGAGCATTGTCAATTCCATTAAAAATACAACAACGTCTGAAAACAAAAACAGAAGTTCTTTCAACCGATCCAAACGGAGTCCAGCTAAGGAACCACGGTTCGTCCGATTTCTTCGCTGTGCGCGTTAGAGATGTGATAATTCAATTAGAGTCTACCGGCAAACTTGCATGACCGACCACCGGCACCGACCGGCAACCAGAACAACCGGTACACTACTTGGTGTCGGTGTCTTCGAACAAGAAATCACCGGAACTCTGTGACGATGCATCGTGTTTCATGGCGTCGTCATTCGCGCAACTCCTAGCTCTACTAAAAGCGTATCATTTGCACGTCGAAATGCTCTTTCGTTTCATGCGCTCTGTACTCCCGGTACAGTACCGCCGCGCCGGCACGATTTCAGCCAAGTGGCCTTTTATCTAAATCTAAGCGCAGTGCAAAGTGCGAAATTCGACATGGAAATGACTGCGCTTCGCTAAACGGTTTACTCCCCCGGCCGGTGCGGTTATTTATTTATAGTGATTATCTTATCTTTGTCCTGACGAGGTGAGGCGCGTTGGCGAAACCGCACAGTTGTGCTTGATGCAGGTCTGCAACCTATTTATTTCGATCTGGGCGTGTTATCCATACATAAATGGCGAATTTTGAAGTTCAGATCTAATTCTATAAAGGGGAGTTAGGGAAAGATGGGGGGGGGGGGGGTGGTTTGTTGATGAGTGTTTCAATCACTGGTTCAAACTTTTCAAGTAGTAGGCGTCATTCTCGTTTCTCCCAACTTACTCATTGAAGATGCCTGTCCTGTAAGTTCCAATCAGTAATGTGATTGGCTTCGTGTGTAAGTTTGACAGGATTGGCCACACTTGAGTAGCAACTAGGGACGATCAATCAAGCTCTAGTTCAGATCATAGACTTTTCTGCCCATATTCGCATACCCGAGCAGAAGGGAATACCTCACCAATACCATGTAAAGAGCAACCTGCGCTCTTACATCTAAAATTGTTATTGCTATATCATTCTATAACATTTAATGAGAACATCACAATAACAATTGGAGATATTTTAACAAAACATGGTATTGAGATGGTACTATTGATTTAGCAGTAAAACTAACAAAATAACAAGTTTTGTTATTACATCATGGAACTGTCGAAAAAAATTAACAATTTAATAACAGAACAAGTTATTACTTTGTTATTCAATACTTTTTGGATAACAAACACAGCACTTTAAAATTCAGGTATGCGTTTATTATTTGAATAACAAGACTTATTATTTTCTAGGTGTGATTCATACAACAACAAGGTATTCGTTTTTGTTATATCTTATTAGGCTGATACAAATTTCGATTTTCTCTTATGTCACCGCCCCCCTGGAAAATTTTGGTCGAAATTCAACATTTTGAGGGGGGACACCAATAAATTATTCAAGAAATTTTAAAATTTTAAGGTGAAATTAGAGTTGCACAGAAAATTCCTTAACAAATCCGATGAGTTTATAGATTTTGCCGAATTGTTTGGGTATTTCTTCGTCAAATACATTTATTATTTATTGTCCTCCCCCTTAGCGAGCAAACGAGTATTGTGACAAAAGAAGAAAATGGGATTTGTTACGGCCTTATCACCTAACGGAGGCCATATCGAGGTATTATAGTATTTAAGAAAAATGCCTTAATATGTTATTCAGTTGTTATACTTTTCTGCTCGTTTATAATTGACATTGCAATTTCCAACACACTTTTAAAATTGTAACAACAAGTTATACAAAACTTTAAGATTTTTTGCATTTTGACATATGTACAGGTATTCTTCGATACAACGTACCCTCGATATAGCGTACCCTCGATATAGCGAATTCGATATAACGTACATCATTGAAAATTTTAATTTTTCCCAGGAATAACCCTCAGATAAGCTACGAAACCACTCAAATCAATGTTTTCTTGCAGTATTAAGCTTGTTACCTAGAATTAGCGCAAATTGGGGCAAAATTTAGTGTACGCTATATCGAAGCAAAATGTACGTTATTGCGGATTTTTAGAAAATTTTCCACTCTGCGGTAGCCGCCGAGTTCTACCGCAGCTGTCAAAGCCCTACCGCAGCTATGAAAATCATCGTATCATTGAAAAGTTTGGCCAAATCAAAGCATGCTTGCAAAGTGAGATGTTCTGAAAAGCAACAACAAACAATGATCATCGGCGTCGTATCCAAGGCTCGAGCCAAGGTATCCTTGGACTGATTGATGATGCCTTGGTGAAAATCATCAGTCTGACAGCCGCGGTAGCTTTTCAATCTACCGTAAAACGGAAAGTTTTCTTTATATTAGCAATATATCGAAGCACAAAAAACGAAATTACTTTTTCGTGAAAATTCATGTTTTTCATTATTGGTTTTGTGAATTTCACCGAAATCATTATTTGGGGTTAATTCCACGTCGAAATAATCAATATAAGCATAAAAAATATTAATTTTTTCTCTGCTTCGATATAACGTACAAGGGGCTGTCCATTTGGGGCTGTCAGAACATGGTTTTCCGGCGAAACTAATTAGGCTGATACGCGCAACGCTGGATGGATCAAAATCAAGTATTCGGATCGCGGACGAAGTGTCTACGTTGTTTGTGACCTTGGATGGATTGAAACAGGGGGATGCGCTTTCAAACTTATTGTTCAACATTGCACTCGAAGGAGCGATTAGGAGGTCAGGCGTGCAGAGGAATGGCTCTATCATCACACGGTCGCACATGCTCCTCGGTTTTTTGCGGACGATATTGATCTCATCGGCATCGATCGTAGGGCAGTGGAGGAAGCTTATGCTCCTCTGAAGAGAGAGACAGCGAGGATAGGCTTGACGATTAACTCTACCAAGACGAAGTACATGATAGCGGGTAGAGACAGAAGCAGGCCTAGTGATGTTAGTGCTGAGGTAGTGATTGATGGGGAAGTGTTTGAAGTTGTTGAAGAATTTGTTTATCTTGGAACACTTGTGACATGTGACAATGACGTTTCCCGTGAAGTGAAAAGGCGTATTGCAGCTGCAAATAGGGCCTTTTACGGATTGCGTAGCCAGCTTAGGTCCCGTAACTTGCAAACGCAAACAAAATTCGCTCTGTATAAGACGCTGATTCTTCCGGTTGCCCTCTATGGTCACGAAGCGTGGACGTTAAAGGAGGTAGACAGAAAAGCTTTTGGAGTTTTTGAGCGCAACGTGCTGCGGACAATTCTCGGTGGGAAACAAGAAAATGGAGTGTGGCGCAGACGCATGAATCACGAGTTGTACCAAGTGTACGAAGATGCGAATATTGTGAAACGTATAAAATACGGCAGACTTCAGTGGGCTGGACACGTAGTGCGAATGTCGGAAGAAAGAATAGCGAAAACAATATTCAGCAGAGAGGTAGGCGACTTCGTGGGCGGCCGCGAACTCGCTGGCTGCACGCGGTTGAAGAAGATCTACGATCCCTACACGTTCGGGGAAACTGGAGGAACATCGCCCAAGACCGACGAAGATGGTGCTCTACTATACGCTCGGCATTGGAGTAAAGTTACTTTGTAGCCAACAAGGTAGGTAGGGCTGTCCATTAATTACGTAAGGGAATTTTTGCGGTTTTTCGACACCCCCCCCCCTTGTAAGATTTTTTGTATGAGAACTCAAAAATTTTTGTATGGCGCGTAAGATTTTTCGAACCCCCCCTCCCCCCATAAACCCTTACGTAATTAATGGACAGCCCCCAAAGAGAAAACTTTTTTGTACGTTATATCGAAGAATACCTGTATTTAGCAGAATCGTTATTTGTACTGTGGCTTAGTTGATTAAAGCACCGGTCTACGGAATGGTCGCAGTGGTATCATGTCCCCAACACAGGAAAAGAAAAATCTAATCACAAGTTTTTTTTTTCAAATATAACATGGTAATGCTAAGTGCAAACACTTTTTATATCTTACTCAAATGATTATACATCAATCCTGTTGGTGAGTTCGTTCTATACTATTTTTGTAAAGTTTCGCTCTAACAATAATGTTATTGTTAGGTGCATGACTGATTTTCTGGACTTTCTACTTCCAGGTGTGTATCGTAAAACTGCTCTCAACATTCAATCATCTCAAGGGAGGAGTGAAGCTTCCAAAAACTTCATGAAAACAACATTCGATTTGATATAGATCTGCATCGAACAAAGCAAAACCGAATCAAACCGTCGTCGAGAGTTGTTGACTGCTGCGAAATGATTAGGGGAACAGAGCCCAAAATGCCATGATGGGGTAAAATGGCCCAACGCATAAAATCATTCCTGAATGGTACTTGATCATTGCTATAGGTAAATGGTGTCAAGATATGTTTGCATTAAACATTCTTCTAGAAGCTAGGTCGCCAAACCCACGGAAAATCTTTTGATTTCCCAATGAAAATTGGCAACTTCCGGTTTTTCGTGCTTGCAATTAAGGTTTTCGGGTGATTTTATTACCAGCCAAGTGTTTCCAAGTAGATTGAGACACCCATGGAGACGCATGGTTGTTGAAGTCTACGCTATCCATGTTAGGGGTCATTCAAATATGACGACCATCGTTTAGCGGGGAAGGGGGTGACACTCCTTGTATTGAGTATACGAAAAAACGTAACGGAGGGGTGAAAGTAAGTCTAAAATGCCGGAAAACTGATGGACGTAATTTTTGAATGTTTTCATGAAGTGGCATCTTACCCCATGGCAGATGGGCTTTTTGAACCACTTCCGTTTTACGAACCAGTTTTTGAAATCGCAAAAAATCGATGAAAATGCAATAATTTAGTGAATATTTTTGTTGAATCATCGAGCAAATATTGTCTAGTTGCTGTTACCACTTTGAAAGCCTAACAAATGAGGCGATATATCATTGAAAACGATGAAAGTTTGAAAAATGGCATATTGCCCCACTTTCCCCTACAGGCAGCAGCCAGCGACGACGGCGGCACATTTACCGATTTCGCCCCACATATCACATCCACATGGTCGAAATCAAAACAAGTTTTCCACCCGCCATCACCGGTGGTGGTGCTGGGATACCTAGGTACCTGTGCCGTTGAAGTTTTTTTTTTTGTTTTTCTGTTGCGAAGCAGTTCATCAACCTCCGCGGAAGAGATTTTCACCGTGGCCTTGACATTAACGGGTTTCTCGACTGCACAAAACAAAATCAGCATCAGCGTTTGTGTTACTTTTTGAGGTTTTCGTTCATTGTCGTCGTGTCGTTCGGTGTGATTTTTAGTGGTTGTTCGTCCAGCCAACTTTTTCCGTTGTTTTTCTTTTGTGTTCGTTTGTCGGATTTTCGCAGTGTCGGAAGAAAAATCAATGACAATCGAGGCTTACACTACTGCAGTCAAGCATAAACACATTCACATTCATGAACCTGAAATTAAGTTCATTTAGGTTGTTGGCACAGTTGAAAAACTAACAGTTGCAAAGTTGAGGTTTGAGTTTGCTTTCCAATTAAATTGAGGCTTGTTTTATTTTTATACAGAAAGGTCCTTCGGAAGTTACTGGTAAACCGTACTTTCACAGGATTACTCTTAAGTTATACATCTAATTGCAATGTGCAAACCTTTCGAATAAGTTATCCTAATAATACAATACCTGAAACTATTAAAAACTTCAGAAAAGTTAGTTAAATTTAGAGACTGGAGAACAACGTATTCGAAACACTTTGGAAGATACATATACTTGCCATTTGCAAAAGATGTCATTGCACAATGGGTCCAGAGCCGTACTTACGAAGACAAAAATGTTTGTGCCTAAACCATAAGTTTTAGATATATGATGTCTTTGGGAAAGTTTCTTAATATTTTTGGGAAAGTTTCTTAATATTTTTGGGAAAGTTTCTTAATATATTTCTCATCATTGTGAAATTAGTTTAGCTGATCCAAACATCGGCTTTTTAATAGTTTCATGTACGCTTACAAAATATTCTACAAAGTTGTAAAAGAACTTATTTGGAGCAAGTTTGCCGAAGAAACCATTATTCTATCTCTCATGGTTCCTAACTTATATTTTTTTAAAGAATCATGTTAGGGTGATCCATGAAATCCAGTTTTCTTGTAATAACTTTAAATTCATTCGTTTCTCGTAAAAACTTTGTTCCGAGCACTTTTAGGACTATCAATGGCGCATATTTTTTCCAAAGAGCTCAATGTTCTATTTCTCATAACTAAAAAGATATTGGCTTTTTTCTTCAAAAAATCACTTTTTTTTCAAAAAGTCATATCTCAAAAAGGAGCAAATAGATTTTCAATCGCCGAATTGCATTTGGAAGTACGTACTCTGTTCTATTGATGGTGAAAAAAATGTGAGTACCTTTTCTGTTTGAAGCTTTTTATTGAATTTTAAAAATACTGGGTTTTACATAGAAAATCTGTTCTTACTCTTAAAATCGATGAGATACAAACTTGACGTCTTCGACAATATTTTGAGTTTTTGGATGCTCTGAAAGTGCCCAGAACAAAGTATAGCGAAAAAATCAACGCATAAAATTATATTGAATAAAAACGGATTTTCATATGAAAACAAAACAAAGTTATTGCAAGAAAACTGAATTTCATGGATCACCCTAACATGATTCTTTTAAAAAAAAATATAAGCCAGGAACCATAAGAGATAGAATAATGGTTTCTTCGGCAAACTTGCTCGAAATAAGTTCTTTTACAACTTTGTAGAACATTTTGTAAGCGTACATGAAACTATTAAAATGCAGATGTTTGGATCAGCTAAACTAGAGGGACTACCCTAATTTCACAATGATGAGAAAAAAGGACGAAAAATATGAAGAAACTTTCCCAAAGATACCATGTACCTAAAACTCAAGGTTTAGGCACAAACATTTTTGTCTTCGTAAATGCGGCTCTGGACCCATTGTGCATTGGAGTGTAACTCAGAAGCAAAAATAATATGGAACGAGCTCACCAGCTGCTCCAGCAACATACTATCCTAGATTCCATCAACGTCAACTACTTTTAGGAAGTCTTCTGTGTAGATGGAAAGACCCAGAAGCTGAAAACCCCCAATTTTGATACAGAACTCAGTAAAAACGTACGATTACGATATGGCACGTGATTGTCGGATTTATTTATACATCGTATGAACGCACATCATACAGTGACTCACGCCGCCGATGCGAGCGCTACCTCTACATCGTCGTCATCGTCGCAATGATCATCCAAGGTCTCACATGTTCTACATTTTACACCGCGCCGCGTACCGACCGGCGGGGTCGACTAGCTGCTGCCACCCCTGCCTGGCCTAGTGGTACCGCTAAGCTGCATGTTGTTCTAACAACAACGCCGAACGACCGACATAAGCATTGCGATTTTACATGGCTCATCGTGCGCGCTGAGCACCGCACTTGTCCCGCTACGCTACAATCATATCATAGTCAGCCAAAGTCATCACTGTAGTTGTAGTTACTAGCAAAGCTACTAGGTATGTACTTCTGCTTCTTTCAGAGTCGTAGCAGAGGTTGTCGATCGGTAGTCAGCAAGCAGTTACCGTTTAGCACAGACTACAGAGCACTATGTCGATCCACAAACGATACCAGAGCGAGCTGCGCTTGCTGGCCGCCACCTCCAGCACCGGTAAAATAATGGCAACCGAATTGGCAGCACCGAAAAAGTCACATTCCTTTCCCGGATGATGGTCTTTCGGCATGCGCTTTTGCACACCGTTTTATCGCTTTTGCTGTTTTCTTTTTCTCGGTTGCCACAGTCAGTGTAGAGGTACATATTTGTAAGTATATCAGAAAATCCTTGCAAAACGGCTTTCTTCTTGTTTTCGTGGCAGTAGAAGTTTTGTGTGAAATTGTTATTTTTTTTTTTGGCAAGCCATGTGAATGACTCCAGTCAAACCGTATCGCGACAAAGTCGCGGTATTAAAGCGGACTGGAGCAACGAAGAAGGTCCGGAAGGTGATTGATCGGAATCTGAAATATGCGCGGCGTAGGAAGTGAGGTTCTTTCGGTGTTTGGCTGTGGTACCTGTAAAAAAGTTTTGAATCGCACACTGCTGTTCCTGTTCTACCACAGTATGGATTTGATTGTGACGTGATTATGCAGAATTGTTGTTCGTTGAAATACACGTTAATTGAGCTGTTTGTGTCGTCATTGTGTAATGAAGGATGGAGAATGTCCAATCGTACTTCTCCTTGGCGTAACGTCCCAACTGGGACAAAGCCTGACTCTTAGTTTAGTGTTCACTGAGCACTTCCACAGTTATTAATTGAGATGTTCCTCTACCAATGACCATTTTGCATTCGTATATAGTGTGACAGGCACGAAGATACTCCACCTACATTATAGATAGTAGAGTAAGCATAGATCCGCGGAGATGAATCCGTTGTATCCAAACGAACTGTCAAAATCTGTATCCAAACGAGCATGACGTCACGATTCCAACAACAACAATGGAGCACATGGCGTCATATTCAACAGACGCACTCTTTAAAATAACTACTTACACGCTTGAAACATTTTAGTCAGCGATGTCTGCGGATCTATGTTTACTCTAGTATCTATACTCTACATATACCCAAGGAAGTCAAGGAAGTCCCTTTACGAAATGTTCTTGGACCGACCGGGAATCAAAACCGTCAACCTCAGCACAGCATGGTCTTGATGCATACCTGCGCGTTTACCAAATATACATTAAATATAATAGGTAAAAATACTAGACTTCGCCCCCTAAAATTGTGCTCTAATCTTCGCCACTTCATACATAAAAAAATGAATTTGTATGAAGGGGGCGAAGACTAGAGCAGTGGCGAAGTCTAGTGCTTTTACCCTACATAACAAAAATGCTAGTCTATGAACAATATTCACTATGGGGCCGCCATACACAAAAAGGCTTTATTTCAGAACAGAAATGAATAATGCTTCCAACTCAAGTTTGACAGTTTGAAAATTACTTTTCCTCGATTTGAAATTTGCCGGCGTCCAACAATGATACCAGGTAGTGAAAAATGCCATTCGGTTTGCTATTTTGCTCGCAGACGAACCTTGGTAAATACAAGAATGAATACTTATTGGTGAGCTCGTTTCAGCTTTTTAAGAAAAAAAGGATAGTCGTGAAAAATTATTCTGAATAGGATATTCAATAAAGATGACAGACAGAGTTTCTCAAATAGAATATGACATCAAAACGTGTGCTAGACGTCACTAATATCGTGGATGTTGTTTTGAAAACCATTGACAAATTTTCTGTGAGATTCTTGAAAAACTGCTTGCGAGATCACTGATAGGTCGTTATACGCGAAGCCGTAGAAATACTAATTGGATTGCTTCTGAGAAATTACTGAACGTAGAATCCATAACGTCTCTATTGAAGATGCACTACAAATTCTTTACTAGATTTAATTCTTTGCTAGATTTCACCATCATTTTTCCGCGAATACCTGGTTTCCTTTAAAATTTAAAATGATCTTCCCGGTTCCAATACTTTGTGGTAGCATGGTACACAATCTGCAAACTCTTGCACAGGATTTTTTAGGAGTTTCTTCAGGAGTTCCTGAAGTAGCTCCTTTGGAAATTTCTAATGGATTTTATTGAAACGTATGCATAAATATCTTCAGAAGTTCCTGCAGATATTTTGTTACAAATTGTATTTTTGTGTTACATGTTCTCTGGTATCTTAATACTGTTCCAAATTTAATTAACATTTATAGTGTACTGGTGTAATAAACCATCATGAGATCTCATCAGTCTCATTATGATGACTTACATTCAGGTCATTGCGAGCAGTGCTTAACTAGAGTCTTCTAGTCTAGTCTTCTGCAGACCCTTCCCTAACACGAAAATCAGAATGTAATTGTCTAGTATGAAAACTCAAATCAGGATGCCACCTTAGGATTATAGATGCTTAGACAAAACTCAAGCTAAGTAAGCAGCTAAGGCTGCGATTAAAAAAGTAACCGGCCAGGAAAACTACGAATACAGGATTGACTGATGGACCAACAACAATTGTGAAACCTCTTTATCCAGAGTTAGGGAATTGTTATGTGGCAAAACTTTTGTCATGTGTTGTATGTGTCAATATGTAATGTCCTAGTCTATCATGCATTTATATGGTTCCATTACAAGATGTTCTATTTTCATGCATATCTATAGTGTCACATTACTTTCGTAATAATGTCTCCAGGAGTCCAGGAACCCATTCAAAATCCGCCAGGAATAGTCGCAGGACTTCCTTAAAGCAATTCCTGTATGAATTTCTTCAAGAATTCTACTAGAAATTTCTACAAAAATCTTTCTAGATATTCCTTTAATGCGTTTGCTCATGTGTGTTTGCAATTGGGTGAATGAATATTACAATGAAGCCAGAAGTATTATGTTTCACGATGCACTTGTCCAGGCCCTATGGTACGCAGTTTACGATATACCTTTTTTATCTTTTTTAGCTTCTTCGTGAAGTCTCTTCACTTAAGGCATTCTTCTTGTTTTTTTTTTTTTATTCTAGCATAAATATCTATGGAAGTTCCTGCAGGTGTTCCTCCAGAGTCCTTTAGGAACCCATTTGAAATCCGCCAGGAATAGCTACAGAATTTCCTTAAAGAAATTCCTGTATAAGTTTCTTCAAGAGTTCCTTCTGTAAATTCTCTAAGATTCTCTTCAAGAGTTTTATTATAAGTTTCTACAAACGTTTCTGAAAATTCCTTTATTGATTTTGTTTGAGTTTCTTCAGAAATTTCTTGTAGGAATTCCTTGAAAAAAAAATTCTATAAGGTCCTGAAGGTATTTCTCTATGAGTTCTTCTAAAGTACCGTAAACCGGGGTCAAATTGATCAGCGGGGTGAAATTGATCATTCGGATACTACATTGTAATTCCATACTAGGAACTCTTAGGCGTCGTAATGATCTTAAACTTTTTACGTCATCTGGTTCGTAGCTGTCTAGATATGAGTGTAGACTTTTAATTTTTTAGAAAAAAGTTAGTTTTGCCTTATTTTTTTAAGGAATTTGCAATGTATTTCTCATTTACCTGAAATCATTGCTACTAAACAATCGATTGCTAATAGGATTTCCCGTAAATTCTCTGTTTTAACATTTTTGTGGAGCTTTGGTTGGGAAGTTATGTAGCTAATCAGAACATGAAATAGTTATAAAAAAGTTCATTTTATGATGAAATAGTCATTTAGTGTGATAGAAATCACTTATTTCAAATGAAATGGCCTACCTTTAGGCGTTTTAGGGGAAAATTTCAAAATTTAATTTTGCATTTTAAGTATTAAATTCACTAGTTATAAGATTTTAAACGCTTTATTCGGTTTTAGAAGAGCAAAATTAAACGGAGAAGGAAATTTCCCTTTCCAACCGATGCTTAATTGTATACTGATCAATTTCGCCCCAAAGTGGCATTTCCAATTTTTTATATTTGGAGTTATTTAACTTAATGTTTAAATTTGTTGAACAAAATTCTGTCACATGGTTCCATGGAGATCCACAGGGTACTGGTTTTACAGAAATTCTCTTGGTCATATTTGAATTGGCACTGATGTTATCCGCAAAAGTTATTTTAAAGTGATCAATTTGACCCCGGATTACGGTACCTCTAGAAGTTTCTACATAAATTTCTAAGAATTTAGTTTAGGAATTCTTCGAGGATTTTCTACGGTAAATACTTCAGGAAATTTTTAAGCATTTCTTTCAAAATTTTCTTAAAGATTTAGGGTGCCTGTACCAATTATGGCACTACCTAAGGAAAACTATTTGTACAAAAATAACGAGAAGACAAACGAATGTCTTCAATGTGATGTGCTTAGTTTCCATACTTTAAAGGAAAAATGTAGAAACGGAGCCAAATCCACTTTAAGTATTTATTACAGCGTGTGCCAATGATGGGAACCCTGTACCAGTTATGGTTACATTTTTTAACTTTGGTTCCTTTTCACATTATGTATTTGCATGAATTCCTTATGGGATTAGCCATAACTGGTACACTATGGAGAAAAAGGGTGCAAGGAAGCCGGAATTTTAAGGAAAATTATTTATTTCTACCATAATTTGAGCAAAATGTGGAGTTTAAATGAGTGCAATCATCTTTTGTGAACATGATCTGTAGTTCACATTTTTTTCTTGTTGATTTACATCGTTAAAAGGCGAAAATCAACAATGACGAATAATTGGTACTATAGCCATAATTGGAACACTTACCCTACTTTTTAATGGATTTTCTTCGAAAGTTTTTTTCGGAGTTTCTCCAATAATTGCTCCAGAAGCTCGTATAGGGCTTTAGGATTTTTTTTTATTTTTACGCAATAATGTTTTCTCTTCGATGAATGCTGTAGAAGCTCCTGGTGAAATTTCTATTCTTTTCTATTCTAGTGCTTGCACAGCCAGTATTGAAAAGCATCCTGGAAATATCAAAATTTGTTTTGATATTTTCTTGTCGGCAAGCTTCTGGATAAATTTCTGGAGGTAAACTTTTTTTAACTCCTCGATTTTTTTTAAATCTTTTGGTGAAATTTCTAGAAAAGCACCTACAGCAATTGCTGATGGAACTTCTAAAGTAATTTCTGCATGAGCTTCAAAAGAAGTTCTAGGAGGTGCTCCCGAAGAAAATTATCACTGAATTCAGAAAAGAATTCTGGGCATAAGTCGTAAAAAAAAACGCCTGCAGGAGTTCCTACAGCAACACCTAGTCTAATTTCAGAAGGATTTTTTTACTGAATAATAGAATTCACAGAAAAACACTGAGGAGTTCGTAGAGTTATTGATAAACTTGAGTAAATC
The DNA here is from genome assembly GCF_035046485.1 of Aedes albopictus. Taxonomy (NCBI): domain Eukaryota; kingdom Metazoa; phylum Arthropoda; class Insecta; order Diptera; family Culicidae; genus Aedes; species Aedes albopictus. Next base: position 150,022,033 of record NC_085138.1, on the reverse strand, counting down.
ATGGGAACAAATATTGAAGGAAATTCTTGTAGGAATCCCAGAAGAACTCTTTTAGCATTTATAAAACGCATAAAAAGGTTTAACCCTTTGACATGCCTGATTTTCTATTTGAATCAACGAGATTTGCGGCCCAAGGCTAGTTTGTTTGGCTTACCTTCCAAAGAAAGAACACACATTTTGTGAGTTTGTCAGGGTTGGAAATCAATCCTAAGCCCTCGGCATAAAAGTCATACATTTACGACGATTACAGCAGGTCCGCCCCGCTACTTGCCTCTTACACTCTTACAGGAATTGCAACATTTAGAGGAACTTCTCCAGAAATAACCACTGAAACTTCTCGAGAAGTTTATGATGAATATTCTTAAGCAACTCTTTCGAAAGCTCTTCGACGTGCTTCTGGGGGAATAACTTAGAAAACTCCTGGAAGAACTTTCTATGGCATCGTAGAGCAACTTTTCGGAAGAACTCCTAGGTGTACTTGTGGAGTGTACTATAGTACGATTAAATTTCCATTTCATTTCATTCGATTTAACATTTCTTGCACGCAAAATTGTAAGCAAGCTCTAAACTGCAGACAACCTGTAATTTTACAATCCGATGGAGAACTATGTTGAAAGTGATGGAGGTCATTTTGTTACAGCGAACTCGATGTAACATTTTTGAACTGTACAGTTTTCAGAAAACAAATTAAAAATTTGCATCGGCCCTACGTCAAGTGTAGATCGAAATTTACTAGTGAATGCTCATTGTACATCTACAGTAGCAGTAATTACTTTAAATGTTTTTAATTAAAATTTATGTTAATTTTTTGGCACTTTACCTAAAAGTGCTAATGTTTAACATTTCAGTCAAAATTAAAATAAATGTTTTGATTGTAATGGAGGTCACATGAATCGCCACCAGATCATTAGGCCGTTACAAATATTTATTTCACTTTTTGTCCCACCACTCTTTGACTGGTCGAGGGGGGGGATAAAAATAATTAAGCATTTAATTTTAAAAATATTAAAAACTCATCGGGTTTGTTAAAGAATTTTAAGCAAGACTCGAAATTTTGATAAATATTTTTTTATCTGCCCCCTCAAAATGCAAAATCCAGCCAAAAATTTTTGAAGGCCTTATCAACAAAATATTTTCTCCTGGCCATCGAGGAGATGCAGAGGTGATCTTGGTCTCTAGAAGGGACGCACGTAACACTGATATTGCTTCCCTTCCATGAATTCTAATACGCGTATAATTTTGATAGTTCATGTTAATCACGCCAAGAAACTACGAATTACACGGTCTTTTAGGCTCCTCCTGCCTTATTTTGACCAGGGATAGGGTGCGACTCAAAACTCTTTGCGTGCCGCACACTCTGCTACGAGACAGCACAACAAACTAGAAGGAGACGAGTACGCGCAATCGGTTGTGTGTTGCTCGCTTGCTTTGCCGCGCGCTGGAGCTCTCCTGTCTCTCACGCTGCACTCTCTCGGTGCTTGTCTCCGTGCTTTTCACTTGGCTTGATACTACGCATGATTGCAAAAATTTCGAATCAAACGACCCATCACTTGTCAACCCTTGACAAGCTTAACAACTTTGCTGAAAACACAAACTCTTCAAACTACCATCGAAAAAAAAAAAACAACAACAGCTCAGTTTACCTAACTACACGTAGAGACACACAAAAAGGGGGATTAGTTCTCCGCCCCCGGTCTCTCTCTCTCACCACATCCCTCCCCCGCACAGTTCTATGAACTGCGCTAATTAAATTCTGGATTTCCGAATTTCATTCACCTCGAAAGCATTACCGGTGCTGCGGTGGTAAAACCATGGCTTTTGGACGACGACGACAGCAACGGCGGAATTGTAAACACTGACTGAAATAAAAGACTTACAAAGCGTGGAGAAAGACCCAACAGCCGGTCAAACTCCCACAAAATCGCGATCCATGCGCTATGGCACCGTCGTACGGCATTTACGGGTGCTGATTTGGCCGATTTCGCATGCCGCTCTGCACTGTACTGAGGGATGGAAAATGTCATAAAAATGTCATTTTGTTATTTGCTAGTTTATCTGTCCCTAGTAAGAAATGTTTATCGACGACATTTTTAATTTTCCATAACTAATCACCTTAAGAAATAGGTGATGTAAACGGACAGAAACTTACATAGCATAGCATAGCATGAATACTTGCACAAATCTTGGATGGAGTTGCAAAGTTGAATATTTCCATTGACATTGCTGATGTCGCTACTATCTACAATGTCATAGATTCACTCAGCTCCACACACCTGGCCAAGTGCTTGCAAGCATTTATAAATCCCTTCATCAACTTAGAAAGAGCCCAGAACTGTAGCATAGGGCCCATATAGCCGAGGCGGTAAACGCACGGGTATTCAGCATGACCATGCTGAGGGTGACGGGTTCGATTCCCGGTCGGTCCAGGATCTTTTCGTAAAGAAAATTTCCTTGAATTCCTTGGGCATAGAGTATCTTCGTGCCTGCCACACGATATACACATGCAAAATGGTCATTGGCAGAGGAAGCTCTCAGTTAATAACTGTGGAAGTGCTCCTAGAACACTAAGCTGAGAAGCAGGCTTTGTCCCAGGAGGACGTTACGCCAAGAAGAGGAGGAACTGTAGCATCTTCCAATAGATGAAAGGATGTTGAAAATAGCGAATTTTCAACTTATATGCATAATAAAGTAAATATACTGAAGTAGAATTATTTATAAATAAATAATATTGGAAAGATCTCACCATTTTTTGTGGGGTTTCTGTGGTTCAATGTCGATCATCAGATTGTCTTGATTAATGTTCTTCTCTGTAAAGAACAACACAATATTGAACACTTAACACCCGCGCATCTACTGTTTTGATTTTCACTCGAGACAATAGAAAATGCGATCGATTATGCTGCCATACTCACCCCTACAGGAGCGATGCATGCGCAGCAAAGAACAACACAATACTCATGTAAACGGACAGAAACTTACATTGTAAAAATTGAAAAATGTCATGACATTTATTCATAAAATTTTGCGACATTTCCCCTCCTTGCTGGTGACAGAGTGGAATATGTTTGTCAATAGAAAACAATTTTTTTTTAAATTATGAAAATAAAAAAAAAGGTGTAGAAAAACGATATTTAAAGAACTTTGCTGCCCATGCATTGTAATGTTTTTTAGATTATACCTATCATACAAATTGTCTTGAAGTGTAGGTCCATATTCCCAAAAATGTGTTCCATTCTATGTTAAGCGTCGGTGTCTATACATGAGGCTGATAGAGCTAAGATACTATAATATATAACAGATATTTGGTCAAAAAAGCCAATCATTTACATAATCAAAAAGTGAAATATGTTAACCTTGAGTTAACGTCTGCAATACAAGTCGGAAATCCGCAAATGATGCTCCATCATCTTGACAGTAATCTTAACTGATAAAGTGATAATCTATCGCCTGACGCCTATCAGAGGGCAACCCACACACCAATGTGAACATCTGCCAAGCACTCTGATATCCGTAAGTACTATGTGCGTTATTAAAATGTCGTGTCAAAGTTTGCGTTCGAGTTTGCGAATTATACGACCAAGTTTCAGCGAATTTCCGATACCAAAACCCTACTAAATTTTTGAAAATAAATTCTGCTTGTGCAACATGTTTGTGGAAATAAAAACGAGTTTATTACGCTTCCATTTTTGAACAAACAATGCATTAGGTATTAACATATCTTGTATTTACTATAGGTTTTGAGAAGTTACCTAGTTACATAGGTTGCTACTGGTGATATCGTAATGTCGGGTTCCGATGAAACTTCTAAGGAAATCTGGAAATTACGATGGAATATAAACAACTTGGAAAAAAAACTAGTGATACCCATTATCCTGGCTATTCCCATGGATGAAACTAAATTTGAAAAAAAAAACCTGGGATCACAAGAACTCAGAGATTAGAAATTCCTTCAGAGATTTGTTGAGGAATTTGCTTGGAAATTTATCAAGAATTTATTCCGAAATTCCTACTGATTTTTTCCAAAAAATATATCCAGAATTCTTCTTTGGATTTCTACCGAAATTCCATCACTGAATTCTTTCGCAGTTTCTTACAGAATTCTTCCCGCAATTTCTCCCGAAGTTCCATCCACATTATAGATTTTTTTTTTCGAATTTGATACCAGAGTTTCGTCCGAGATTATTCCGGTATTTCTGCCCCTGAAAGCTGAAATTTCTACAAAAGTTCCTGCCAGGATTTCTGCAGGAGTCTTCAAGAGGGTCTCTGCAGGGGATTTCTTCCAGAGGTTTTTCCGGTATGCTCCCAAGGTTCATTATGGCCTTTTTTTCCTGAAATCTTTTCAAAGTTTATTCTGCTCAGCGTTGCTGTAGGGATATCTCTTAGTGTTATTTTAGGATGGATTGCCAACAGTTTCTTTTGAGATTTTGTCGAGATTTCTGTGGAACTTCTCCCACAGAATTTTGAAAGAGTTATCTTGAAGTTCCACACGAAATTTCTCCCGTAGCTCCTCCGGAGATTTTTCTTAGAGTTTTCCAGAGTTTCTCCTCCCTCCAGACTCCTTCCGAGATGTCCCACTTTTTCTCGCTATTTCTTCCGAAGTTCTTGTAGAGATTTCTCCAATAGTTCGTCCCAGAGTTTCTCGCGAGATTTCACCATGATTTCTTCCGATATTTCCCCATGTACTTCTCGAAGAAGAAACCAAAAGGTACACCCAGAATCCCAGAATAAAGTTCGATAAGGATTCCGGGAAAAAATCTGAGAATAATCCCGTCAGCATCTTAGAGAAAAATCTCAAGAAAATCACTGCAAGAAATCCTGGAAATCCTGGAATAACGAGGAAAATCCTGGAATACCTTCATAAAAAATAATAGCAATAATTCCTGCAGAAATCCCAAAAAAGGAATTCCGGAAGAAATTTCAAAACAAACTTGGGAGAAAGTACAGGATATGTTCTGAAAATCTCTGAGATATATCCCAGTAGCAAGATCGAAAGGAACCTTCTAAGGAAAACTCTGAGAGAAATCTTAGATGAAACTTCAAAAGAAATTCCTTGGAAACCTTTCAGAACACCCCGGGAGAAACTCTAGAAGAAAACTCACGGAAATTTATTGAAAAAAATACGAGAGGTACTGTTGACGAAACTCCGTAACGAACTCCTGCAGAAATCCTTGGAGTAACTGTAGCAGAAATCCCAGGAATATTTGCGGTAAAAACTCTAGGAGAAATCCCGGGAAAACTTTTGGAAGAAATTCCGAGAGGAATTGCTGCAAAAATTGCGGAAAACTACCTGAAGACATCCTTGGAATTTCACTACGTGGAAAATTATTCAAAAGGAATCTCAATTGAACTTTACACCAGTTCCACAACAACATCTGTGAAATATCCTGAGAGAAACTAATGTTGAGACTTCGGGATAAACCCTGGAGAAAAGGCAGGAGAAACTACTGGAAAATCTCGTGCAGGACCCGGGGAGCAATAATGGGAAAATCTCTAGAAGAAATCCTTTCAATAACTTCCGGAAGATTCCCGTGAAAACTCCAGCCAGGACATTCAAGATTCGGGAAGGAATTCTGGAAATCTCTGAGGAGCAACACTAGAAGGAACCTTCTAAGAGAAACTCCGAGAGAAATCTCAGATGAAACTTCATGAGAAATTCCTTTAAAGACCTGGAGAAACTCCTGCAGAAATCGCGGGAGGAACTCCAGGCGAAACTCCGTGACGAATTCATGCAGAAAATTTGTGAAAAAAAACTACTGTAGAAATCCTTGGAGAAAGTCTAGTAGAAATCCGTAGAAATAACTCCGGTAGAAACTCTAGGAGAGGACCCCAGGAGCAATACTGGGAAAACCTCTGGAAGAAATTTTTTTAAATAAATTCTGCTGGATCCCCTTGAAAAAAAAACTCCAGGAGAAATCGGTCAAAATTCAGCAATTCTGAAAGATTCTCGAGGAGGAATCTCGGAAAGAATTTTTCGAATCTTGGTAGGGATCCTGAAGAACCTCTGGGAGATCTGGGAAGGTATTTAAGCAGGAATACCTACTAAGAAAAAATCCATATTAAAATAATGAATTTCCTAGATCTAGGGAAAATTGACAGCTCTGAAACATCAATAAATTGCTTGGAATAGATCTTAAGATTACCAAAGGTTCAAAGATACCTGGTGGATTGTGTAATGTTACTACTGTTCATAGCAAAACTACTTATTACTATGACTGTTAATTTCAAAAAATAAGTTCCAGGAAAGTTAGACAGCCCAGAAGATTTCAGAAATACAGATCAATTCTGTAAACATGATTAATTGATTACTTATAAAATACTATTCAGTGAAAGATGAAATACTGTTTTCGAGAATACGTACATGAAGATCAGAACTCCATGCTTGATTAGATGACCTGGATTAATCCAAATGTATCTTGGAAGTGCTCATAAAACAACAAGCTGAAAAGCAAATTTTATTGATGTCCAGTAACTGTAGTTTATTTTGCAATATTTCACGGTGTTACGGATATGACTTCTGTTACGTTACGAGTATAGACTTAAAATACTTTTCTTCGGAGTAGTTTCGTTGGTCTAGAATAGTCCAAAATAATTTTGGAATGATTAGTACAATTCCAATGCGATCATAGATTACAGCTCTGTTGGCCATAACCTTTTTAACTTTTCAATAACTAACATCGAACCTAATTAAGCAATTAGAAAACTATCTAACGACACGAAACTAGGGTCTTGTACCGTTTGCGCAGGTGTACCTGTTTTGGGCACTTGCCGCTATAACTAAGTCAATTTTAAAAATCAATCGGTTTGAAATACCCTACGTTGAATTTCAATCACTTAATCGAAATGAATTAGTTGTGTAAGTGAAAGAAAATAACAGACATCTAACATTTACTGAAGACATTACAGGAGGAACTCTAGACGAAACTCCATGAGGAGCTCCTACAGAAAGTTCGTGAAAAACTCCTGAAGAAATCTTTGGAGAACTCTAGTATAAATCCCAGGACAATCTGCGTAGATTGTAGAAATTCTAGAAGAAATCCCGATTATTCTGGGAAGAAATTCCGAGAAAAGCTCCTGCAAAAATGTTGGGGAAAAAACTGAAAGAAACTCCTGCTGAGATCCCTGGATAAGTTCTGGTAGAAATTTCACAAAAAAATCTTTAAAAAAACGCAGAAGGAACTCCTGGAAAATCCCGTGAAGGACTCTTGGAGCTTTGATAAACTTTGCAGGATCCCCGTGAAAAACACGGGGAGAAAAATCGGTCAAAATTCCGGAATCCTGGAAGATTCTCGGGGAGGAATCTCAGAAGTAAATGTTTTGTTTTTATGAAAACGGCAGTAGAAATCCTGAAGAATCTCTAGGAGAAATTCAAGGACGAGTACCTACTAAGAAAAATGCCATATCAAAGTACAAAAGTTTGGTAGTCTTGCTTGAAATGGATCTTAAGATTATAGGAAGTTCAAGAATTTCGGTAGATTGTGTAACGTTTTTTTTTTATTCCTGTTCGGGTTTGTCACTGCGACCAGTTTTTAGATCTATTGTGACATTACCCGTATCCTTAGTGTAGTGCATGTCGCATTACTCAATTGCCATTGAGGGGCAATAAAGTATCGATTTTGATACAGTTTTTGCTTTGTTTTCTTAGAAAACAAAACAAGAGTACTGATATTGGCCATGCATCGGAAACCTAGCATCACCCTTGTTTTACTGCTAAATTCTCCCCAGTAGAAAGTTTAGGACCCGGGTTTTAACATTAGCAGCAATATCATTCCAATAATGGAACATGTGTTCAGTAATAAGGATTCTAGTATGTTCCTTGCGTACTAGCACTTTCCAGTCTTCGAAGAGTTAGTACATACATGGATCCCTAGCTCAATTTGATTTCCTTTGCATTAAGTTTAGCCTCAGATGGTGAGGTTTTTAACTATATGCAAAGTAAAGTTGGTAAACTCAGTTTTATTCAAAAACTGGAAGTCACCAAAACACCAGTAGTAAGGACTAAATACTATAATTTCTTGAATTACCAGGACACATATTCCAAAATTGAAAAATAGAACGACACTAGATTTCGGTTTGGTAGCTCTATCACCGCAACGCAACCCAAAAAGGCGATCTACCCACGCTACGGGCTCCGTTAAAGATCGAGCATCTTTTAAACCCCCTCAACCATTCATCCCTCAGCACGGGTCGCCTGACTTCTTGGATGGGGGTTACCTGTTTGGTGGTCTTTTACCCCCGGAACAGGTGGTCCGTAGTGCTATTCTAAGCCGGCAGCTACACGGGCCATTGTGTAACGTTACTACTGTTAAAAGTAAAACCAGTTATTGCTATGACTGTAGATTTCAAGAAGTGAGTTCCAGGAAAGTTGGACAACCCTGAATATTTCAGAAATAGATGCAGAGCAATTCTGTAAACATTGTTGGTTGGTTACACGGTTACGAATAGGATAAAATACTGTTTTCAGGAATGCGTACATGAAGTTCAGAATATGATTAGATGACCTTGATTAACTCAAATGTATCTTGGCATGACACTTGAGATTTTAAGAAGTGCACGGATCCTATAGGATTGTGTTGCGATACTGTTTATAGTGGAACCAACTAATATAATGGTGGTTCAACAACGTCTATTATTCTTCAAAAGGGATTCAGTGAACGTATTTGGTTATGCATAATTACTTAGTGTAGTGTTTTGACCACTGTCGAGAGTGTAGATCTATAGATTTAGAGTAGTTTGGCTAGAGTATTCCAAAAGATGTTTTATTGGTTCGTAAAATTCCTGTAAATATCAAGGACTAAACCTCAGGACAGTTTGGACGACTCTGAATGTGCCAAAAGTTTACAATAATATATATGAGTCTTCAATTGGGAACCATTTAGTCAAAGTTGTGAATCGGCTTCAATTCCTGGTCGGTCAAAAAACTTTTCGTACATGCAACAAGATATACAAATATAAATTGATCATTAACAGAGGAAGCTCTCAGTTTATAATTTTGGAAGTGCTCATAGAACACCATAGAACATTAAAGACGTTCAGTAACTGTAGTTGATTATGCAACGTTACTCGGTGTAAAACTGCTACATTACAAGTACAGACTTGAAGTACTGCTCTTCGGAGTAGTTCAGCTGGTCTGGAATACCCGAGCAGAAGAAAATAACAAGTGAATAACATATCAAGGTATTTATTTTTTTTTTTTTACTTAATCATTTATTTAAGGCTCATGCACCAACAGGCATAACGGAGCCGAATTCAGTTAAAACTATTTACAATTTCATGTTTTTGTCTTATAAACTATGTTAGTTTTGGGGAACCGAAAAACTCGCGGTTTGGTCGAGGTTAGGGGGGAACAAAAATATTTGAGGAAAGGATAGGGTGTTGGGGTTTTTCGTTGACACGTGACAGCTAAGTGTGGCGTATTGCTGCTGGTCAAACGTAGAGTGGACAAACAACCTGTAACGATACAAACAGACGATTTTCGAAGGGACACGAGGTGGACAAGTGGAGCAACAAGACTGGGTATATCAAACAAAGTCACGAGGTGGACAAGTGGAACAATAAGACGGGGATATCAAACGAAGACTTCAGCTTGCTTCAAGTAGTCGTACACAAGCTTCATATACTCAAGATCAAGTTTACCCAACACATCTCTAATGTCTTCCTTTTCTGGTTTCCCTCGGGCCCTGAGGGATGCACATAAATCGGATCTGGCAATACCGTATTCGGGACATTCCCACACAACATGGTTGATATCTTAATAGCCTGCACCACAGCTACAACGATTGCTATCTGTGAGCCCTATTCGATAGAAATGCGAGCCCAGAGAGTAGTGATTGGACATAAGTCGACACATTATCTTGATAAAATCTCGACCCATATCCAACCCCTTGAACCACGCCGTCTTCCATACCTGTGGGAGAATTGAATGTAACCACCTGCCCAACTCTCCTGCATCCCATTTTTGTTGCCAACTGACCAAGGCATGCTGACGAGCAATCGAAAAAAAATCATTAAAGACGATATGACGCTCATAAATATCGCCTTCCATAGCGCCCACCTTGGCGAGTGAGTCCGCTTTCTCATTGCCCGGGATCGAGCAATGCGAAGGGACCCAAACCAAGGTGATGTTATATGCTTGATTCGATAGAGCACTCAAAAATGATCGTATTTCGCTTAGGAAATACGTGGAGTGCTTTACCGGCCTCATTGAACGAATAGCCTCAATTGAACTGAGGCTATCCGTGAAAATGAAATATTGATCAGAGGGAAGAGAGGCGATTCGCTCTAATGCGTAGTGTATAGCCGCTAATTCTGCGACATATACTGAGCAAGGACTTTGAAGTTTATAGGCGGCGCTATGAAGCTCATTAAATACACCAAATCCAGTGGAATCATTTGTATTTGACCCGTCAGTGAAAAACCTTCTGTCACAACTGATATGACCAAACTTGCTTGCAAAAATTTTTGGAATGTGCTCCGATTGGAGCGGATCTGGGATTCCACGGATTTCTTGCATCATGGTCAGATCAAAACCTATAGTGGAATTGGAGAAGTCTGGGAAGCAATCGCGGTTGGGAACGTTCAATGAAGGGTGAACCTCCAGAGTCATGTACGAGTAGTACACTGTCATAAACTTTGTTTGATGAATTTGTTCGATCAGCTTCTCAAAGTTTTCAATTACCAATGGATTCAGCACCTCACAGCGGATGAGGAACCTTAACGACAGTTCCACGAAACGATCTGATAAAGGGAGTACTGCTGCTAGTACCTCCAAACTCATTGTGTGCGTCGAGTTCATGCAGCCTAACGCGATCCGAAGACAACGATACTGGATACGCTCTAGCTTCAGGATGTGTGTTTTCGCGGCGGACTGAAAGCAAAAGCTACCGTATTCGAGAACCGACAGTATCGTTGTACGATAAAGCTTTATCAGATCTTCCGGGTGGGCTCCCCACCATGTTCCGGTGAGTGTACGCATGAAGTTGATTCGTTTTTGGCACTTCTGATACAGATAATTAATGTGCTTACCCCAGGTGCCTTTAGAGTCGAACCAGACCCCTAGATACATATGTGAAAGAGCTTGAGAGAGTTCCTTACCCAAAAATTGAAGCTCTAGATCGGCTGGATCTCGCTTCCTAGAAAAGACAACTAACTCAGTTTTCTCCGGAGAGAATTCGATACCCAGCTTTACAGCCCAAGCAGACAAATTGTCCAGAGTATCTTGCAATGGTCCTTGCAGAGCTTCCACCTCTGGTCCGGTGATAGAAACCACGGCGTCATCCGCAAGCTGTCTTAACGTGCAATTTTCCACGAGACATTCGTCGATATCTCTGACGTAAAAATTGTAAAGAAGAGGGCTTAAGCATGAGCCCTGGGGGAGACCCATGTAACTAATTCGTGAAGTTGCCGAGGTTCCATGAGAGAAAAACATGTGCTTCTCAGACAACAAGTTGTACAAGTAGTTGTTTAAAATCGGAGAAAGCCCACAATCGTGGAGTTTGTCTGAAAGGACATCAACGCAAACTACATCAAAATCCCCCTTAATATCCAAAAATACTGAACCCATTTGCTCTTTCTGAGCGTAGGCCAGTTGAATTTCTGTAGAAAGCAGCGCCAGACAATCGCTCGTTCCCTTGCCTCTGCGGAAACCGAATTGAGTATCTGAAAGAAGGCCTTTCGATTCAACCCATGTGTCGAGCCGATGGAGAATCATCTTCTCTAGCAGCTTCCGTAAGCACGACAACATCGCAATAGGACGGTACGAGTTGTGATCCGACGCGGGCTTCCCGGGCTTTTGAATGGCGATAACCCTCACTCGTCTCCAGTCATCCGGAACAGTGTTGCTTTCCAAGAATATATTGAACAAATTCAACAAGCGCCTCTTCGCGACGTCTGGGAGGCTTTTGAGCAAGTTGAACTTTATTCTATCCATTCCTGGGGCAGAGTTGTTACATGATAGAAGCGCGAGAGAGAATTCTAGCATCGAAAAGGGTGAATCCATCGCATTCCTTTCGGGTGGATAACGACGAATATTCGCTTGTACTTGGACCGAATCCGGACAGACTTTCTTTGCGAAATCGAAAATCCATCGAGGCGAGCTTTCTCGATCCTCATTTACTGATACCGCGTTGCGCATTCTCCTTCCCACCGTCCAGAGAGTCCGCATTGACGTCTCCCGCGATAAGCCGTTGACGAAATTCCTCCAATAACCACGTTTTTTCGCCTTTACGAGGTTCTTGAAAATCTCGCCAAGAGAGGAATACCGCTCGTAGTTCTCCCGTGTACCGCGCTTCCGATATATTTTAAACGCGGCGGACCTATCGCGATAGGCTCCGGTACATTCTTCATCCCACCACAGTGTGGGGGGTCTTCGCCGTATCGAAGTTCCCGGAACCGGCCTACGCTGCGCTTGAAGAGCACTTTCGACGATTAACCCGGACAAGAATTGGTATTCTTCCTGCGGCGGAAGAACGTCAACCGACTGCTCGCCCTCTGAGACCAATTCAGCATATTTGCCACAGTCGATATGCTTCGTAAGGTCATACGCGACGTCGATCTGGCGAGCCTGACACGAATCATTGGTAACTGAAATTTTGATTGGCAGATGATCACTACCATGGGGATCCTGAATTACATTCCACGTGCAATCCAATGATAGTGAATTCGAACATATTGAGAGGTCTAACATGCTTGGAGGATCTGGAGGTTTAATTCGCGTTGCTTCCCCGGAGTTCAAAATTGTCAAGTTGAAATAGTCGCAGAGGTCATATATCAGGGTTGCGTGATTGTCGTCCTTCGGAGACCCCCAGGCTGTTCCGTGTGCATTAAAATCTCCTAGGATCAACCAAGGCGCAGGCATAGCACAGCATATTTCCGCAAGATCTCTTCGAGATACTCTAGCGCTGGGCGGTATGTACACACTGGCTACACTGAAACTTTTACCTTTTATAGTAACGTGACTTGCAACTATTTCAGTGTCGTTCATCGGGGGGAAATCAATTCTATAAAATGAATGGAGCTTTTTGATCCCCAAGATCACCCCTCCATATCCATCCCCTCGATCACAACGAATAATATTAAAATCGTGGAAGGAGATATCTTTATCGGAAGTAAGCCATGTTTCACTAAGCGCAAATATGTCACAACGTGTTCTGTGAACTAAAAATTTGAAAGCATCCATGTTTTTAATTAAACATATCTCCGACCTCACTGGACAAATTAGCCATCGAAAGATATGAAAGATTCAAGAATCGGCCAGTTTGAAGCCAGTTGCTTCAGAAGAGGTTTCACAAAAGGAAGTGCTATGTTTATTAAACTTCTTATAGCGGGTGAGATATTCAAAGTTTCGAAGATGATATCCACTATCCCAGAAAGGGTCAATTTTCCAGAAAGGTCGACTGCATTCTGCCGACGTTCTTGTTGACTAGGTTGTTGGGTTTCTGGGCGAAAAACTGGAGCAACTGGGGTTTTAGATGCTCCCGGAAGTGACGGAAAATCTCCAGCCGAAAATTTGAAACCTGGAGGCGATACCTTTTTGGTGTTTCCGCCCCTTCTTGATTTTACCAGAGGGGTTTGAAGAGCTGGTTGAGCAACAGGAACGCTTTGAGAAGCTCGCTGTTGCATGTGCCGTTTTGCAACAGCTCGCTTCCTTTTCGTCCCTGTCTCAATTATAGTGTACTCTACACCACCCTCAGAGTCAGAACCTTGGTCGTTATCCGGCAGGGCTGCATAAATATTAGTACTAGTGGAAGGTTGGGCTAATGAAACAGCAGCCGGGGCGATCTTTTTCAGCATTTCTGCATAAGATCGCCTTGACCGCTGTTTTAAGGAGTTTATGGAATGTTTCTCCCGCTCTACGTACTTCGGGCATGCACTGAGCTCGTGGGGAGGAGATTCGCCACAAGTGGCACATTTTGGCTCTGTATTGCAGGAGCCCTCCGCGTGTTGTTCACCACACATACTGCAACGTGGTTTATTGCAACAGTAAAGTGCGGTGTAGCCCAACTGCTGACATTTTGCACAGTGCATTACCTTCGGTTCGTAGAGACGAACAGGTAGTCGAAGAAGCCCAACCACGAGAACGCTCGGAAGAGCGGAGCCGGAGAAGGTCACCCGGAAAGAGTTGGACGGTTGTTTTGAGCCGTCGGATTGTGCCTTGTTCATTTGAACGGCCTCAAGTACTGGAACCAGTGGGACGGCACGATTTTTAAACCCACCAGCTCCAGACATGATTGCAGCACAGGTTAAATCATTGTCGGTGACCACTCCGTAGCACTCTACCTCGTGACTAGGCAGGTATACTTTAAATTCCCGCGAAAAGAGTTCAAAGTTTGCAATCTTGTTCGCTTGTTCGCGGTCACTTACCGTGACACGCAGCTTGTCACGGCTGGGTGAGTCTATCTCCAGAACCCCACGAAACGATTTTGCCAGATCATTTGCGATTTGTAATTTGTTTAATTTTTTTCCATTCGGTTTGGGCCGAAAGAAAACCAGAAAGGGACCCTTAGATCCGGGTGGATAAACTTTCGTGCGGGGGCTCACCGGGTTAGAAGAAGATCCAGGGACAGAGGAGAATACAGGTGGCTGAGAGGAAATACAAGGCTGAGATAAATTTGTAGTCAAGGGAGTTTTTACCATGGGCTGGGACCGTGTTTCTTTCACCAAAGAACTAATTGGAACAATTCCGGAAGAAACAACACAACGTACATGGGGAACCCCTGGATCGTTTTCATGATCGCCAGTCTCCATGGCATCAGAATTCTGAATTTGTTCTAGTGGACAGACCAGAGCCTGTCTCATCATCGGATGAAATTACGAGATCCGGTGAACCCCCACCAGTGTCATTCGTTTCCATGCAGGCCTATTTTATTATACCTTATGCCAGATAATGGCAATAAAAACCAATATAAGAACAAATATAACCAACCAGATGTTCAATATAAAGTTAAACCGGGAGAACGAGAAAAAAAAACACCAATCCAAAAAAATCGTTTACCAACTTAAATATCTATAAAAAAATATTGAAAGAAAAAAAAAAGAAAAACAAAAAAAAAAAACAAAGAAAGAGAAGGATAGCAACTAAAAAAAAATAATTCGAAGACGTGGTCCTACCTGAATTCAACCAATAGTCCTACGTCGAAAAAAACAACCAAGTCAAAAAAGCAAAAAAAAAACAGAAAAAAGGTTTTTTGAACCACTGTGGTAGGAATGCGGCAGAGCAAAACAGAGTCAAACCAAAAAAAAGTACTCTCAACACCAGTTCTAATATGAAGTAAAGTGATATCGGGAAAAGGGCAAGAAAAAGAAAAAAAAACTTATAGAAAAAGGATAGCAACTTCAAAAAAAAATCAATTCAATGTTTGTATCTACTTAAGTACTAATATAATATAAGAAATTATTGAAAAAAAAAACAAAAAAAAAATCAAAGAATAGAAAGGATAGCAACTCAAAAAAAAAACTTAAAACTAAAAAAAATAGTGCGATATAATGGGCCGTGAACCGGGAGGAACTACTGTACCATCGAAACTCTAATCGAAATAAAATTATTACTGCGAGCTAGACGGTGGACTGGGAAACAATAGAGCGGCAAAAAAGATACAAGATACTCAACTGGTCTGTGCACAGCCTTTGTATACCTATATGTAGGTAGGTGGCTGTTTGTGACGATGGCTTAGGCTGCTGCTGCTGCTGTTTTGCGCTGCTGACCTTTGTCGTCGACCTTCTCGCTTCGTCGTTACCGGCGTCGTCGTCGTCGTCGTCGTCGTCGTCGTGCGCCGTTTATTATGTGGCAATTATGCTTGCCTGATGTGGGTTAAAGCTGTACGAGCTACTTATGCAGCACGCTTCCCAAATCGGAAGGATTCGCCTTGCGGCACTACACTCCGCACTAGTAGGAAAACTAATGATATAAAAAAACCTCAGCTCGAGGGGCAAAAAAAACTCTACTAATAACGAATGCTACCGCGCGAAGAGAAACGGACATTCACATCCGACTCGTTCCAAAAACCGACAGGGAATGATCAAGGTATTTATCTTAAATACTACCATACCTTGATATGCCCTTCCTTAGGTGGTAATACGAGGCAAAATAACAAAAACGAATACCAAAATTTAATAACACCTAGAAAATAACAACTTTTATTATTTCAATAATAAATGCATACCTAAACTTTCAAGTGCTGTATTTGTTATCCCAAAGTTATTGAATAACAAACTAATAACATTTCTTGTTATTGAATGTTTCATTTGTTCGATGACTTCATGATGTAATAGCAAATCTTGTTCTTCGGTTATTTTCACTGCTAAACCAACAAATACCACATCAATACCAGACTCTGCTCAAATACCTCCAACAGTTGTTGTGATGTCCTCATAACATTTCGTAGAATAACGCAGCTATAACAATTTTAGGTATTAGAGCACATCTTGGTCTTCGCATGGTATTTGTAAGGTATGCCCTTCTGCTCGGGATATCCCAGAAGAATTTTGGAATGGTTCATACAATTCCAATGAGGTTATAGATTATAACTCTATGTTTGCCAGAATTGTTTCAACTTTCCAATAAACTAACATCGCAATTAAGCAATTGGAAAACTAGCCAACGAGACGAAACTACATCAAATTTCAAGCACTTAATCAAAATGAATTAGTTGTGTAAGTGAAAGAAAATAACAGACATCAAACATTAAAACAACCTGAGAAAGGGTTCCCACCATCTTCGTTGGATGCCCAGAAGCCCACCGTAGTCCATTGCCGATACCTAAACAGGTGTAGGAGTAATCGTACATCATCGTTCGTCGAGATTGGTTATAACTATAGCTTGCGGCGGCGAATGGTGGATTAGTGTGATAATTTTAGCCAGTCGTGATTAATTCGAGAATTCGATGTTTTATTTTCCGCCTCTTTCGTTAGTAGTCGCAACTTGAAAGAAAGCAACGCCGAGAGACCTAGCCTTTAGAGCGGAATAGCCGTCTATCAACAAGAGTTGGTATAAAGCTCTGCGGCCTGCGCTGACTGTAACGAACGCACAAATCGCGCTCGAAAATGAAGCCAACATGGAAGTGGGAAGAGAAAACAAAGCTATTACACGTTATGGTCATCATTATTATTACTATTGCTATTGTTTGGATTAATAAATGTGCTACCGCCGCGGTTCGGTTCGGGACTGCATCGCCACTTATTGGTTCAACAAAGTTTTGTAGCGCAGCCAACAACAGCACCTGATGCGTTAGTGGTAGAATCAAATTTGGTGAAATTAGTTTGCACTGATTGTCTATAGGCGAAGCATTCACGAATCAGGAAATTGGCGATCAAAAGTAATTGGAGCATGGTTTTGTTTAAATCAAAATGGCAAACAATGCTATTTATATACAACACTGACGTAAAGCATAATGTCTCTAAAATGATATGTGTGTCACTTATTTTTAGATGCTGTTTTATCATACCCCCAAACCACTTTTTACGTTCATAGTTCTGGCCAAATGATGAAAATCTTTTGTATGATTTGTGAAAAACTAGCTATTAAGGTAAAATTCACAAATAAAAAGAATATAATACTGATCAGACGAGCTTGGTAGTCCAGTGGCTACCGCTTCTGATTCTTATGCAAAAGGTCCTGGATTCAATCCCTGGCCCGTCCCTTCCCTCCTAGTTTGTATCTTTCTATCTACTTTCTCCCTCCTCTCTGCATATGCAAATCATGTATCACATGTTTATAGCCATCGCTAGAACAGAAACTAGTTGAAAAATCCGTTTCCCGTTCTTCCAACTTTCACACCACAGTGTCAATCTATCCGATAACACCTATGAGTTATGCAATCAAGCGAACTGTGCCGCATTATCTTTAGAGTAATAGACACCCTAATATTTCACCTTACGCCTAGCATCTACGCACCAATGCGTGAACCCTCTGCCAACCATATCCCACCAACACTCCAACATCAGCATGAATTTGTGCAGACGCAGAGGTATATTCGGTTTGCTGTGGATACAAACGATTGCAATCATTACTTCCTTCCCCTTCCTCACATTGATCTGCAACCTGACGTGGCAGGCGCCAACACTGAAGATGCCTTTTAGTCCCCTGCAGATATCTCACTGGTTCCTTGTGATGTGATGTCGGTTACTGATATTCATTTCCATCCTTGATGACCGTAAGGACCTGGCCGGTGACTGTACAATGTTCAAGTTCAAGTTCGTTCCATTCTTACCACTATAGGTAAGAGATAACTCTAAAAGAGTGAAGGAGATGAACACTACTCAAAAATAATAGGAAACGGACTGTCCGATTACATTACGGCATACTACAGATATGTTTCTTTCCAAAGAACACGAAAGAAATCCTAGTAAAAGGAACACCGGGTGAAATTACTGAAGGAATCCCGTAAGAGGCCCCTGGATGATTCTCGGAAGGAATTCCTAGAGAAACCCTGAAAGAATCCAGGAAGAATCCCAGCAGCAATTTCTGAAAGAATTTCCAAAATAATCCTGGAAGGAATCCCAGGAGAACCCTAAGAAAGAATTCCGAGAGGACTTCATAGAGAAATACCAAAAGAATTGCTGGAGAAATCATTAAAAGAATCTCAGAAGAATTCCCTGAAAAATGAAGCAATGACTGAGGAAATCTCTGAATAAGCATCGGAAGGAATACCTGAAATAATCTCAAGAGGAATCCCTAAAGAAAACTTGAGAAGAAGCAATGGAAGCATCCCGTAAGGATCTCCTTCGGAGATTTCTGTTAGAATTCCTTAAGGTTTCTTCCATTGACTCCTTTAAAAAATTCTTAATTTTCTTTAGAATTTTCTTCACATTTTCTACAGATTGTTTCAGAAATTAATTCAGGCACTTTTTTTTATAAAACCATCTCAGGAATCCTTCCGATGTTGCTCCATAGAAAATCCTCCCCGAATTCCTTTCGGAAAGTCTTCCACGGATTTCTGTTGAAAGCTCTTTAGAACATCTTCCATGGATTGCTTAAGAATTTTCTCAAGAACTTCCTTCGGAATTTTCGTTAGACGGTCCTCCAAAAAAATTTTCAAAAGTTCCTCTACAATAGCTTTCTTGGGTTGTCTTGAAAAATCCTTCAGATTTTTTTCAGGAATCCGCACGAGAATTCTTTCAGAAAATCATGCATTTCTTCAGTAAATTGTCCAAAGACTCCTTGAGAAATACTTTTAAAAAATGCTTCAGAAATTATTCCAGGTATTATTTTAGAAATTTCCCTGGAGATACCTCCAAAAATTCCCAATGAAATACCTCTACAAAGAACTCCATGCTCAAGGAAATCTATGGATTGCTTCCAAAATTAATCCATGGATTCCTTCACAAAATAACTCCAGGAATTCGGTCTTGAAACAACCTACAGAAATTTCTTTGGCTTTTTTTTTCATAAATCCTTCCACAGGTTCTTTCAAAAATTTCTAAAGCGCTCCTACAAATAATGCCACATGAATTTCTCGAACATTTTTTTTATTTCGTTCAGATATTCCTCCACGTATTACTTTAGAAATATATTCCGTATATCATCTAAGGATAATTTCATTAATTTCTCCACGGGTTGTTTTAAAACTTTATTCAAAATTTTTCCAAGGAATTTCGACGGAAATTGCTTTAGAAATATGTCAATTGTTTTTTTTTTCTATGGATCTTTGCAGACGCTTATCTATGGGTTTCTCCAGGTAATCAGGCTTTTTTCCACAAATTCTCCCCTTTTAGGAACACATTCAGAAAATGCTCCAGAATATCTCCAGGAACTTTCCTATAACTTCCTCAATACGTTTTTCTAGGAATTCCATCAAAAGTTTCTTGAGAAGTTTCTCCGGTATTTTCTTAAGAAACTCTTCCTGAGATTCCTTCAAGAATTTCACTGGGATTCCTTAGAATATTTCCCCAGATATTAATTCAAAACTACTTCCAAAGATTTTTACAGGGATTCTACTGTGGATTTTTCAGAAATTGCTTTGATATTTTTAATTTCCAGAGGCTTCTTCAGGAATTGCTTCAGGAATTTCAGCAAGGGGCAAGCAGCTTTCTTCAAAAGTTCTTTCATGTAGTAGTTTTTTAGGAATTCTTATATTTGTTTTCAAATCCTACAGGGACTGCTTCGAAAATGCTTCCGAAGGTTTGTCCGATACTTCTTTGAGAAATTGCTGTCTACAGAAATTCCTATAATGCTTTTTTTACAAATTGCTCTTTTGATACTATCAGGAATATCCCCTGGGATTTCTTCAGAGATTCTGCGGAAATCATTCGGATATTTCTCCATGGATTTTTTTTCAGAAGTGCCTGAAGAATTTTTCAAGGAATCTCTAGAGGAATTTCTAAGAAATCCCTGGAAAATTGTCTCAATCAATAAATCCTCTAATTTTTTGGACGAACATCTGGGAAAATTTCCTAAAGGTATCTCTTAAGAAATTTCTGATAATACCTCAAGATACGCCCTTAATTCCGAGAAAAAAAACATGAGAGACTTATGAAAGAACTCTGCAAGTAATTCCAAGGAAAACATGCATAAGCAACTTCTGGAGGAGTTCCTGAAAAAAAAAAAACAAAGAAGATATTCTGAAGGAATCTCTTTAAGACGTCTGCAGGATTTTCTGAAGGAATCCTTGGAAGAACTCCTGGAGATTTCTATTTATTATTTCGTATATTTTAACTAATGCTAATTCTTCTCATCTCCTGGAGACATTTCTAATGGAATTCTCCGAAAAATTCTTGTACAATTTCTGTAAGCATTTGTACACAAATGAAGGAAATCCCACATAAACAACAAACAAAATCTGGTGGATTTCTGTAGAGTATCACTGAAGAAATAAAACAAATCATTTTCTTTAAAGAATCTTTGAACTAGCATCAAGAAAAGGACTATAGAACCCTCTACAGCTATTCATAAGAGAATTTCTTGGAAAAATCATAAAATATGCTAAGGAATATATTTCGGAGCAAGCAATTACTGCAGGAATTATTGAGAGAATCTTTGGAAAAAGAATTTTAAATAATCCCTGAGGAAAGGTCTGAATAAATCCAAAAAAAGACCTGGAATTCTACCTGAAGGAACTATTAGAGAAACCACTCGAGGAACATCAAGAAAAATCTCCTAAGAATTTTGTAGTGGAATTTCCATATAAATGCCCGAGGAATCCTGCGAAGAATTTCTGTAGCAATTTCGAAAGTAATCCATCAAAGAAAAATACGGAAAAAATCCGGCAGCATCCCGGGAAAACTCAAAAGCATTTCTTTTGAATATCTTAGAGGAATTCTGGGAAAGATCTCACCTCAGTACACGCTCAGAAAACCATTCTGAAAAACGTGAACAAACAATCGCGAATATGAGAACAAGCAAATATACACCGTGAACTGGAACTAGTTCCAGCTGTCAATATGGGCATTCTCGATACCGTGACATCTAGTTCACGGTGTACATTTCTTATTGTTGTTATCGTTGCTATGCATAGTTCCCGTTTGTTCTCGTTGCCGTGATTGGGAGTTCACGTATATCGGAACGGTTTTTTTTTGCGTGTAACAATACTGGAGAAACCCCTGAAGGAATCATTGAAGGAATACTTGGAGGGATCCTAAGAGAAATTAATGTAGGAATCCCGGAAGAAATCTCAGAGGAATTCTTAAAGGAATCCCACAAAGAGTCTTAAGAAATCCCAGGAGAAATCTCTAAAAGAATCCTGAGAATATCCCCTGAAATGATCCCTGATGGAATAATTAAAAAAAAATCTGGTGAGGAAACCCGAAGGAATTCGTGATTAGATCACGGGAGAAATTCTTGATCTCTGAAAGGATCCATGAGGAATATCCTGAATACCTGAAAGTGTTCCAGTGTAAATCTGGTGAGAACTCAATGAAGGAATCTCACAAAGAATTCCGGAAGAATTCTCTGAAGGAATCCTGGGGAGAATCCCGGAAGAATTTACTGAAAGAATCCCGGGACAAAGTGTAGAAATTCAAAAAAGAATCTCGAGAAAAATCAATAAAGAAATCCTGGGAGAAATCCCCAAAGTAATCATATTAGAAACTAATGAAGAAATTCCGGAAGAAATCTTTGAAATAGTCCCTGAAAATATCCAGGAAGAATTTCTTAATGATTCTCGGGAGGAATCTCTAAAGGAAACCTGGAAAAGCCAATGAAGAAGGGAGGAATCCCTAAATGAAGCACGGGAGAAATACCTAATGGAATCAAGAGAGTAAACCTAGCAAGAATCCTGGAGTAATCTCTGATGCAGTCTGGGATTAATCCGTTAAAGAATCCCGGAAGAAATCCCGAAAGAAATCCCTAAAAAATTCAAGGAGGAATCCCTGAAGGAATCAATGAAAGAATCTCGGAAGGAATTTCCAACGGAATACTTGAAAAAAAAACTTGGAGGAATCCCTGAAGGAATCGCATTCCTATAAAGAATGCCCAGGAACGACGAATGGAAGTATATCAGAAACGATTCCGATAGGAATCTCGGGATAAATCGTTGAAGGAATCTCGGGAGAATTGAATGAAGGAATCCCACGAGGAATCCTGGAGACATCTTTAAAAAAATCCTAAGAGTAATCCCGTGAGAAATCAATGAAAGAACACCTGGTAGAACCCCGTGACAAATACATGAAGAAACTCCTGAGGAGAAATTTCGGAAGGAATCCTTAGAAGAATACTTAAAGGATTCTGAGTGGAATACCGGGAGGTACTCCAGAAAAAAATAAGGGGCAAATCCCTACAGGATTCTATGGAGGAATTACAAGGTGAAACCTGGTAGGAAGCCTAGGAGAAATCCATGGAGAATTATGGGGAGGGATTACTCAATATTCTCATAGATATATAGCAGAGTTGTAAAGTGTCACGAAAATGTCATGAAAAAAATGTCATGACATTTTCCAGTTCTTCCATGCCAAATGCAAATTTCCGTTTGTGAACACAAACCTTTCATAATACTGATTAGTTATGGTAACGATATCGTCAATAACATTTTTGCTAGGGGCAGTGGAATTGTCAAATAACCTAATGACATTTTTGTGACATTTTACAACCCTGATATAGAGGTCTTGCACGTAGACCAAGATATTCGTGGTGTACAGGGGACATGCAAAATGGTCATTGACAGAGGAAGTTCTCAGTTAATAACCGTTAAAGTGCTCATAGAACACTACGTTGGGCAGCATGCTTTGTTCCAGTTGGGACATTATACCAAGTAGAAGAAGGAGAAGAAGAGAGCGGATATCGAACTCATTATCCAATGTGTATGCAGCATCACGACTCGCTCATCAAACTAACCGAAGACTCGTAGTGCTTTAGCAAGTGAATAACTTAAATGCAAAATGCCGCACCAACAACCGACAGAAAAATCGAGAGCTAACCGCATGTTTATCGATTTGGTAAACTTCCAACTGAACGGCTGCGGTTCAGACCTACAGGGAAGCTACATCGTACACGTATAGAAAATTCATTGAAACAACGGTGAAGCGATACGGTGATGGATGGTTGTATTAGTGGTGCAAGGTAGATAGTCGTGAATTAATCATGAAATCAGCTGTGGCTCCTTCTTTTCGCACCGCACATGTGCCAAGCCGATAACGAACGGTACTTCAAACTCGAACAGCCAAAGAGACTGACACCGAGTACCCAGCCCAGCGATAATTCTCTATAGCTACATTGACGGTCGAGTTTTTTTTCCGCTTCGGGGGAAAATTTCATCGGATTTTTGCGAAGGTGATTGCTTACATTCCCCCACATTGTCATGGTCGTCGCGCGTATACTGCAGGGTTGTTACAACAGCGCGGATTTCGCGAATTCCGCGGATTTCGCGATTTTCGCGGATTTGGCGCGGATTTACTCATGGAATTTGGCCCTCGCGCGGATTTGGCGCGGAAATGATTTTTGTAGTGTGTACAGTGAAATATTTGAATGATTATCGGCACTTGAATTAGAAATTATGAAAAGTAAATATTTGTTTAACCCTCCTAAGATGTTAGAATTTTTGCACCACGATAGCGTAGTGTACGTTCAGCGTGCCTGACTGGGTCACGTTGATCTTAACATCCTACTAGTGAAGAATTTGGAGCAAGTTTTTGTTTTGGTTTACGACAATCGTTTACGAATTTCATCAGCTCTTCAAAATATTTCTTTGAAGAAATTGTGCAATTGGAAGAATTCCATTGCGAGTATGATGTGCATCTTTATTCAACTTTCGAGTTCTCGTTTCTCAAAAAAAAAAAATCAAATTTGTTTCTTGCAATTCCTTCGAATTTCGACTGTTGGTTATGTTGGGAGGTATGGCGTTCAGTCTTTGGAGGAATAACTCAAAAATGGATACTTAAGCTTTCATCCGACGTTTCGGTCGCTATATAGCGCCTTTTCTGAGAATTTACTATGCTCCGTTTTGTCGTAAGTATGAGCCCACTGCATAGTCCACATTCGTCCGCCGCCGGCAGCGGTGTTCCTTTGAATGTAATATCCGAAAGATATACATTTATCGGAAGCCGAAAGGGTAATAGTAATCTGCCCGATTTACTGGTACAATTTTGAAAGTCACCAGCTATATATTTTGAAGAGATTTCTAGATAAATCCCTAGATTATTTTCGGAAAAAATCTTTTGAAGGGTATCCTAGAGGAAACTGCTAGTAAAAACTTTGGCGAAAAACTCTGGGGGATCTCTGTCGGCATTCCTGGATATATTACTGCAGGAATTCTTGGAGAAACTCCTAAAAAATCCAGGAAAACCCTGTAGGAATTTCAAAGGACTCCAGCAAGTAAATCTTGAAAATTGTCAACATTGTCTTTCTAGGATTTTTCCAGTGATTATACACGTCCCTTAACGTTTTCCTCTGGGCAGAGGCACAACCTTGTGATCAGCTTGATTGCTGTCTCGGGGCTTAAATGTATTTTTACTCTACACAGAAAGATGCACACTCGTGGTGCCAAAAAGAACCCATACTTTTCGTGATCAAACGAGAAGCGTCACGGCGCTTTTTTTTTGATGTATTTGATTTCTATTTCCATAAGGAAGGAGGTTGTTACACAATTTATCCTTTATTTTTTTAAATTATTATCAACTAAGCTTCCAATATTGAAGACACAAGATCAAGAATCACAAGAAGAGCTGTTTATGCTAGTTCACTGAACATGGTGCTTGATCGTCAAATTTGTTCATTTTGTATGAAAATACGCAAAGGTAAATAACGTTGACAACTTAATTAACAACACATTCTTTTACAGCTCAATTCGCAAAATCAATCTCCCACCTTTCCTCATCCTTAAGGCCACGCTAAACTTTAAAGCCACATGGCTGAAGAGGTTGCAATATTTACTCCCAAATTCCACGGTGTATTGTGGACGATGTGAGTTCTTGGACTTGCATTGGGGACTTGGCCCCATAATCCCCTTGTGCATCAATAAAATAAAATAAGATTACTCATTTTAAGGGACGTTTTCTCAGGTTTTGCCAAGTATTCTCCTTGAAAAATTCCTCACTGAAGATTCATTCAAGAACTTCTAAGACATTACTCATAAAATGTTTGAAGTGATCTTATGAGAATTTTTCATGAGTATCCTTCTCAAATTAATACTGGTTTCTTTAAAAAAAAATGTTCGGGTTACTGTCTCCAAAAATATTCAGTAATACTTAAAGAAAGCCAAGAAAGTTCCATTCTGTTTATTTCAAAGATTTTTTTTTCAGTTTCTTATAAAATTTCTTCAGTTTTTGGAAAAAAAAATAACGAAAGTTTTGCCGAAACGTCTTCAAACTCACTTTCAGAAAGCATGAGTTGCGTTGATTTACGAATCAAAAGTTTATTCTTCATCCAGCTGTCCATTCCAGTTTAATGGATTTAATGGATTTCTTCAATAACGTGAAGAAAGAAAAAAAATACCTTCACGCTCTCGCGGATTTGGCGCGAATTCATTTCCAGTATCGCGCGGATTTGGCGCGGATTCAAATTTAGCTCGCGCGGATTTGGCGCGGATTCTTTTCCACCCTTCTCGTAACAACCCTGATACTGTTTTACCTGCACTCACACTCGTCCAAGTTTACCGGCGTCGTCCCCCATGGTGGTGGTGATAATGAAAGAGAAGCATCACTAGTGCTGTTAATTGGCGCAGCCCATCATTCTTCAATCGATGTGGACAATCGACAATGTGGAATTGCATTGCTGGTGTGGCGGTACCACGGTGAATGTCGGGGGCACGACACGGCATTGAAAGGGAAAAAGCGAAACGCGCGAGTTGGGGCAATTATTTCCTATTTTTGGTGAGGACAATTTTGACAGTTTGTTTTCAAGAAGTTTATGAACCACCCCTTCTCTTCTACGGTATTATTGCGATTTTTCTTCTACGAATATCGCTGGCCGACGAAGAAACAAAATTCTGTCGATGACGCAATAGCGTCACATGAAGTCTGCATCATTTTTGGACCTGAAGAGGATGAGGAGGTAGACGGCTGGCGCACGTTCGGCGACGAAAATTGCTGATAGATGGGTTAGCAAACAGTCGTACTAAACAACTCCATAACCTGGCAGGCATGAGATAGCGAAAATAAGACGCGATAACGCGATTTTTTGCTGCAAGCTTAAGGACAAACGTCTTGAAATCCCGCTTCAACAATGCATCAAAACTTCAGACGCACAAATCTCAAGAAGAAAGCTTCAAACAGCAGTACATTTTATTATTCTGCTGTTGCTCACTTGTAATAAGATTAAAATGAGAAGATCAAGTACGCTGGTTTTGTTTACGAAGAAATTTGTGCGCTCGAAATCGTGAGTAGGTGCCGAAGTCGGCCATTGTGGCAGCCATTTTGGGATCATAACAAGTCTGTCCTTAACGGACGCAGTGAGTGTCAGCGACGAGTTGCAAAGCTACAATGAATGAGGTGCAAATGTTGTGGGAGCAGTAACACACTGAATAACAGCATGACCCGAACTTTTCAAACTTTTTAGGATGCATTTCTTACCAAGAACTCAGAACTGCACGTAGTTTGTGGCACCTTACAAGCTGAAATCGCTCAAAGCCTCCACTACCCTCTGGACTTTTGGTGCTACTGATAGAGCCGCAGTGCACATTTAATAATAATTTTGGTACATTCATGGGATATTCCTGAGGCTATCCAAACTATTTTAGAATTAAGACTTTTAGATCTACAGGTTATACTCCTGTTTCTTCATTCTCTTTTATTGATGCAATTCTATAAACAATTTGGAACATTCGCATAGTGATCTAGATCTTCTAGCTAATCTGGAATGGACGTAAAAGATGAAAAAACGGCGATCTACAGTGGCTGTCATTGATTTTGTTCACTCAGCACATAGAAGCCATTCATGTTGATGACCACAGAACCTCGCAACATAACAATTTATGCGATATCACATTAGTTGATTCCATGAAACGTCAACGGCCTCCAATACATTTTGAAGTACAGTATAGGATATTTTGGAATAAAACACTAATGTGACGCTATATTAGGAATCAGCTATGCATCTGTGGATAGTTAAGTATCTATTTAGAATCGTTAGAAGTTTAGCTGGACCATTTACAATTTACCTAGAATTTTAAAAAGGTCATAAATTTATCAACAGTTAAAAAAAGGTCCAGCAGAAATTGATTCAAGACGATTGTTTTTCTCGGTGTAGAAGCTCCCGGGAAAATAAATATCTGTTTAATCCTAGATGGATGAAAATATAACATAATTATAACAAACCATGATATTTATAACTCATTGTGAAATAATCATGTTCAACATCCTTGATGATTTTGAAATACTATAACTCAATCATAACACATTATGTTATAAATGTTGTTTGACAACTCAGTAATATAATTTAGTTTTGATTCTTCGATATTTGGACAATAATGTTACAAATTTGTATCACATTTTGATAGAAACTAGAAATCCTGAAGCTAATATTCATATCACATTCTGTTATAATTTTGATGTGATTATAACAAAATAGGTTATTATCTTGATAAGACCAGTGTGGTTTTAGTTACAATTTTAGTTATTTTAACATCATCCTTCATCTAGCCTATAACACAATAAGTTATTGAAAAATATTATAAAATCATAACACAATATGGTATAATCTTGATATAATTTTCTAGTCGGGGAAACACATTGGATGTGGTCTACGCTATTGTAGTGCGGTTAACACGGACACGGGACACGTTTAATGCTTCCAGTGAGCTATTTACTCTTTGAAGGAAGCACGACACTAGACAACGGACTAGCATGCAACGCCCAGTGGCACAGCCGACAAACTTTTCCTGACAGCTGCGCTTAAAGGCTTGGTGACCTTAGCCGCACGACCACGAAGCCACGGACATCAAGTTATAGAGCTCTAAATAGTAAGCGCACGATTAGGACTAGTTTCCCTAGACGAAAACAAGCTATTAAGGTAGCAGAAATGA
This sequence comes from Aedes albopictus, assembly GCF_035046485.1. NCBI lineage: Eukaryota > Metazoa > Arthropoda > Insecta > Diptera > Culicidae > Aedes > Aedes albopictus. The sequence continues at coordinate 149,993,651 of NC_085138.1, read as the reverse complement.
CTGTCAACTAAATGATAAAATGCCAAAAAATACAATTCCAGGCAATGATGCAAATGATCACCTCACTAGTGCTCATCACAACTCATCAACTGTATATTTATCGCGCGCGATTGAACTGTGTACTGATCAGCGATGACCAGCAGCAAAGAGGTGGCAAAACGAACATGATGTAAATCACAAACGATTTCGCACACATCTGACTGGGCCGTCACACGCTCGCCCGAACAGTCGAACCATACCGAAATGGGTTGGTTTGCGAAGCTACGGCATGAACGCTCGACACGCACACAGAAGCAACATTCGCATGTACCGATACCATACTAATAAAGCTTCCAGCCAACGATGCTTCGCGATAAGCTGTCGAAAAGCATCGAAAGCGATGAAAAGAGATGCTTGGCTAGAACGCAACGGCTCAACGGCGAAAAGGAAGAGTCAACTATGCTGAGCAGTGTTGAGTCCGATCGTGTGTTACTCGTATGGGAGGTTAATTGAATAAAGCGAGGATGGGTGAAAACGTATTCGTTGTCGAAAGCAAATCGCATCATTTCGCGAATGTTTTCATCAAATAGCAAGCTTGATTCCAGGAAGACTGATGCATCTCGAACAATTATGAAACCTCGTTATCCTGTGATCTGAGTTCTTACCCAATAGGATAACAGGACAAATTTATGTTTTGTGTTGAGGAGCGGACCTGATGTGATGGTTAGAACACTTGACTATCACGCCGAAGACCTGGGATCGAATCTAACTCCCGACAAACTCGCAAAATGTGAGGTTTTCCTTCGGAAGGGAAGTAAAGCGTGGGTCCCGAGATGAACTAGCTTAGGGCTAAAAATCTCGTTAATACAGATAAAAAAAAATGTTTTGTGTTGTATGTGCTGCATGTGTGAATTCGGGACATTTGTAGTGTTCTGTTTTATTTTTCATATTATGGCAACCAACGTGAGGTCGGATACAAAAAATGAAATAAAGCATTTGTAAGTTTCTATGCGTCGTGATGTGATAATCCTTTGTTATGATTATTTTCGTTTATTTATGTAACCAAGGACTTCACTGTTCCTGCACTGGAAATTACGGGATCGGTTTGGTTTGGCGTAGGTGTTCGGTTGAAGGAATGCACATCAAAGAACCTTTTTTTTGTGCTAGGTAAAAAATAGTTGAATCATTTAATAAATGACTTGGATCCAGTTCTCCAAAATTGTTCATTTTACAGGAAAAAAAACGAGGCAAGTGTCGTGGCTCCCGGTGTAGACCTCCCATATTGTACCTCCTACCCACTACATTCAAGAGTGCTGGCAGTAAAGTATGCACCCTTGAGTCCCGTGTTCCCAAAACTACTTCTCTAACGGCTTTAAATTCACAGTGAGATTTGTGCAGTGTCAAATCAAAACGTGACAATCGACCGTGAGATGTACACGGGAACAGACAAATTGATTAATTTCGAGTAAGTGTAGGCTAGGTGTCGGTTGTAAAACCTTCCTAATTAAATGAATAAACCACAGGCCCTGAGCAAGATTCCAACATCTGGATCGAAACGTTGGCGATAAGATAAGAAAATCAACGCTTTTCTTTGTCTGAAAGCCAAAATCCCACGAGAAATAAGTCAACCTCTGCAAGTATAAACAATTGGTCGGCGTTCAGTCAGAGTGGACTACGCGATTTTTGGACAGGTAAATATAAGCTGAGGAATTCGATAAACCTGAACTTTTCGATGTTATTGTGATGCAGATGTGTCATTGCATAAAAGAATAATAGTATTTCTGAAAATAATACCAGAGATTTGAAATTTCAAGTGCTTGCAAGACATTATCTCGAAATCATTGAAAAACAAATGGTCCGGTCTGACCAATTATGTAGCGTTATTTCTATCGAAGACGCGACGATTCATCTTGGTATTGCTTTTTGAAAACGATCAGTTTTTTTTTCTCAGTTATGTCCAATCGCAAACCAGTTTGTCAAATGCTGCACTCAGAAACCTCAAAAGAGAACAACAGGCAGCTTTGAGGCGTCACAGTAAATACCGTACGAACTCCACGAAAGCCAATTATTTTTTTTGGAAGTTAACTCTGCATACAAGCATCTCAACAATTGTTACACCCATTCAAGCCGATTCCAGATTTTGCCTTGAAACTAACCCTAAGAACTTTGAGCGTCACACCAACGACCAACGGAAAAAATGTAGGTTGCCGTCTACGATGTACGAGGGATTGCGTGAAGCTAGTACTACTGGGATATTGCTTTCTTGTGCGCTATTCTGAAACTGCTGGAGCTGATCATTTTGAACAAGTTAGTTCAACGCTAGGCACATTATATATCTCAGGATCAGCACAGATTAGTTTCAAAACGATCGACGACCTCCAATTTGACGTGTTTTACATTGCACCTGATACACCAGTTTAAAAGTGGTCTTCAAGTAGATGCCATTCCAAGTAAAATTTTTTAGTAAATTAGTCTTTAAGAGGCTGTTAGAGCCATCATATAGAACAAAAATAAAATGTTTATGGTTCAATGACGACTTTCAAGACGAAGAAATTTTGCAAACTTTTAAAAACCTAATTACTGCGGCCATCAAAATGATACTTGGGATCTATAACGATCTTTTTGTCGCCTTCGATAAAATAAATCACCAAATCGCAACAACAAATTTGACAAATTGGTCATGAACAATAGGCACTTTTCGCTATAACTCAGTCAATTCCTAACCAATTGACTTGAACTTTTGTACACGGCTAGATACTATACGTACTAATTGTATCAATTGGTTTAAAATTGAGTTATAGCAGAAAGGTGCCGAGATGGTTCCACCCCGAGCAGAGGAGAATAGCAAATTAATAACTACAAAATAGCATAACCTGTTTTTATATCTTGTTTTTTTTTTTTTTTTTATTATTAACTTATCAAGGAATTGGGGGTGGAAGCTCAGGTAAAATATTATCTCCTGGGCGCCCATTAAAAACACCACCCCCGGCGAAGACTGGCGCTCGAGCCTAGCTATTTAGCACTGTAGTTGGAGGAAATGCCAATGCAGAACCCGTAGCTTCCGGGAAGGTAAGCCCAGCTCCCTGGGTTAGTGGGTTGGTGTCAGGCCCTGCGAGCCAGCCGTAAAAAAGACTAGCACCGGAAAATCAACAAGAGAAGAATGCGAACCGATACCAATGGCGACGACCACAGCGACGAAAAGGGACTTGCGATTGGAAGCTCGGTACGTGGAACTGCAGATCTCTCAACTTCATCGGGAGCACCCGCATACTCGCCGATATACTGAAGGACCGCGGGTTCGGAATCGTAGCGCTGCAGGAGGTGTGTTGGACAGGATCCATGGTGCGAACGATTAGAGGTAATCATATTATCTACCAGAGTAGTGGCAACACACGCGAGCTGGGAACAGCTTTTATAGTGATGGGCGACATGCAGAGGCGCGTGATCGGTTGGTGGCCGATTGACGAAAGAATGTGCAGGTTGAGGATCAAGGGCCGATTCTTCAACATTAGCATAATAAACGTGCACAGCCCTCACTCCGGAAGCACTGATGATGACAAAGACGCATTTTACGCGCAGCTCGAACGCGAGTACGACCGCTGCCCAAACCACGACGTCAAGATCATCATAGGGGATCTAAACGCTCAGGTAGGCCAGGAGGAGGAATTCAGACCGACGATTGGAAAGTTCAGCGCCCACCAGCTGACGAACGAAAATGGCCTACGCCTCATCGATTTCGCCGCCTCCAAGAACATGGCCATTCGTAGCACCTTCTTCCAGCACAGCCTCCCTTATCGTTACACCTGGAGATCACCACAACAAACGGAATCGCAAATCGACCACGTTCTGATTGATGGACGGCACTTCTCCGACATTATCGACGTCAGGACCTATCGTGGCGCTAATATCGACTCCGATCACTACCTGGTGATGGTTAAACTGCGCCCAAAACTCTCCGTTATTAACAACGTACATTACCGGCGGCCGCCCCGGTACGATCTAGAGCGACTGAAGCAACCGAATGTCGCCACCGCATACGCGCAGAATCTCGAGGCAGCGTTGCCGGACGAGGGTGTGCTCGATGTGGCCCCTCTAGAGGACTGCTGGAGTACAATCAAAGCAGCCATCAACAACGCAGCTGAGAGCACTATCGGGTACGTAGAACGGAGTCGACGAAACGATTGGTTCGACGAGGAGTGCAGAACGGTTCTGGAGGAGAAGGATGCAGCGCGGGCGGTAATGCTGCAGCATGGAACCCGACAGAATGTGGAGCGATACAGACAGAAGCGGAAGCAGCAGACCCGTCTCTTCCGGGAGAAAAAGCGCCGCCTGGAAGAAGCGCAGTGCGAGGAAATGGAACTGCTGTGCCGTTCACAGGAAACACGCAAGTTCTACCAGAAGCTCAACGCATCCCGCAAAGGCTACGTGCCGCAAGACGAAATCTGCAGGGATAAGGACGGGAGCCTCCTGACGGACAAACGTGAGGTGATCGAAAGGTGGAAGCAGCACTTCGACGAGCACCTGAATGGCGAAGAGAATGTAGGCACGGAGGACCAAGGCAGCGGAGGAAATGACTATGTTGGAGCAGCAGAGGACGGGAACGAACCAACTCCCACGCTGAGGGAAGTTAAGGATGCCATCCACCAGCTCAAAACCAACAAAGCGGCTGGTAAGGACGGTATCGCAGCGGAACTCATCAAGATGGGCCCGGAAAAGTTGGCCACCTGTCTGCACCAGTTAGTTGTCAAGATCTGGGAAACCGAACAGCTACCGGAGGAGTGGAAGGAAGGGATAATCTGTCCCATCCACAAGAAAGGCGACAAGTTAATGTGTGAGAACTTTCGAGCGATCACCATTTTGAATGCCGCCTACAAAGTGCTATCCCAGATCATCTTCCGTCGTCTTTCACCTAAAGTAAATGAGTTCGTGGGAAGTTACCAAGCCGGTTTCATCGACGGCCGGTCGACAACGGGCCAGATCTTCACCGTACGGCAAATCCTCCAGAAATGCCGTGAATACCAGGTCCCAACGCATCACCTGTTCATCGACTTCAAAGCGGCATACGACAGTATCGACCGCACAGAGCTATGGAAAATTATGGACGAGAACAGCTTTCCCGGGAAGCTGACTAGACTGATAAGAGCAACGATGGACGGTGTGCAGAACAGCGTAAGGATTTCGGGTGAACTATCCAGTTCATTTGAATCTCGACGGGGACTACGACAAGGTGATGGACTTTCCTGCCTACTATTCAACATCGCCCTGCAAATCGAGTATTATGGCGGCAAATTGTTGATTCAGTATTATCATGAATTTGATGTTAACTAAATAAATGAATTATCAAGGAATTACTTTTTCATAACATGTTTTGTTGGACAGCCTTATTTTGTTATTATCCAGCTGTTGATATGGACCTATCAAACAACATTCTAATAATATTTTTTGTTATGGAACCAACGACGTTATTATTGTGATATTGAGAATGTAAAAGTATTTGATAAACAATATCACAACAATAACAAGTTTTTAAATTGTAACTACAACATTGGAAATGTATGTTCTTTACTGCATTTCGTGCATATTTTCTAATTATCCTAATTATTATTTTTGTAAGCTTATTATTGTATGGACACTCCGGCAATTATGTCCCGCTTTTTATCATTTTTTGTATCCAGTTACATATTTCATTTCATAGAAAATCTCGGAATGTTGTAATACTTGGTTCCTTGAAAACAGCCAGACTTATATTTTATTTTTCGCAATCAGGATAACTTTATGTAAAGGGTGGTTCAACAAATTTTGCGCTTAGGTTGTTATCAATAACTTTTAAATATCAAAATTTGTTATTGAAATATTTTCCAAATTCATGATTATTAAGTTGTTGTGGTCTTTCAGAAACATTTCTTTGTTATGATATTTGTTGTTTTTCCGCTTATGACAGACAAGTTTAGAACATGATATGTTATGTTATTAACATTAAAATAACTGATTTAATTACTCTGTTATATTGTCAAAATAACCCGTTTTGTTATGCGATTGTTATTCTTTTTTGCTCGGAACTGCCTTATGTCTGTGAGAATGAGTGATTATGGCTCTTCATCGTTTATAGTCTGGTCCAGCGTTCCTCAAGATAACTTCTGTTACTGCTGTACATGAATGAAGTCAACCCTATTCTTAAATGAGAATTGTTTACTTCGTCTGTGCTTTGAATGGTGTAAAATCGAAGCGTGAATCGACTGTCAAGATTCTAGGGGTATTTTTGGACTCTAAATTGACATTTAATGACCATATATTGTCTATGTTGAGGCCAAAGCATATTGGCTTGGTTTCCTTTTTCTCTTGGCCAAGAAGTTTAAAGCCGTCTACTGCTTGAAGTTGCTGTATTGCTCGATTGTGCGTCCTATCCTGAAATATTCGGCAGTCGTCTGGGCTCCTTATTATGCCAATGAGATTCAATTCAGCGCATAGAAACCCGGATAAAAACATACTATTTATTGTATGGTAAATAGTATTAGCATATGATAGGTTTCATTATTCACAATAAAACACGCAGTTGATATATTGTAACTTTTTACAATAGAAATCAAGCCCATATAATTCGTAGGATAAGTGAACATTAACTTAATTAGTGACGAATTATGAAGTTCCCGGTTAAGTTCACTGTAGAATCCTTGGAAAAATAGCTTATGCCACCCCTAACAGGATTCTAAAGAAAATCTTTGACTAGCTGAAAAATCATTGTCTAATCTCTGAACATATTCTGACACAAAATAAGACAATAAATGGACGGAAGTGGAAGAATTTATGTTTGAAACCCAGAAAAACTTTTCCAAGAATTCGCGGAATATTTACAGGATAACATTCCTGAAGATTCTGAATTACTTAAATACATAGGTGAATTTCTAGAAGGTTGATGCAGATTTTCAATAAACTTGGACGAAGTGGATAGTTTTACGTGGACGTTTACGGTGGTGGTCAGAGGACTTCTTTTTGCTAGATGATAAGAGGAAAGTTGGCCGCAAAAGAAAAAAGTGTTAAATTTCGATACGGATATTACGCGGAAGAATTCCTTCAAACAGACAAAGTTGAAATCAGTGCTATGAGATCAATGTAATAGGCGTTCGCCCTTGTGCTGAGTATTTCGGCTCGTCACATCAGAAACGTTGAATAGACCACTTTTTAATTCAATAAACATAAACTATGATAAATCTTGATTCTGATGGAGGTCATAATGACGGTAATTTCTCATTTTAGATAAATCATTTAAAAAAATGGAAGGTGAGTTCGCATTTCTCTGGTGAAGGTGCCCAACATTCTTTTCACCCTAACTCCCCTCGACGCGAAATGACCTGATATCAAACCCGTGTAACGTGTGCTTATCAATAGCGCACTGTTTTCCCGTAGACAGTCCACTGCATGTGCACGAGTCAGCCAACCAAAATGCCTCTACAACAAACAACCAAAGCAACGCAACGAACAAGGCCTCTCACCACCGGCTGATTATGATTAAACCTAGCCAGCCAAGGTGGATTGGAGCGTGTTATGATAAAACCCACAAGAGCAACCCAGACCAATCCAAAGTTCAAGTTCAGCAGCGAATGCGTTGCGATTTTTTTTTGTAGCTACTGCTGCAGCTGCGTCAAACAATGGCCTCGCGAAGATGAACTTGATACATAGATGATCTTCTCGCTCCGGCTGCGCTGCCTGGGCCGCCTCCTCAGCAGTAAGCGAGTAAGCGTCATCGGGGCGGCAACTTTGGACTCCCCAAAGTCCGTCGTAATGAACATCAGTGCTGTGGCTGGCTGGCTATCAATTAAGGTGAAAGTCCCCGCAGTCTCTTCTAACTTCGTCGTCGGCGGCCGGCAGCGGCACTACACGGAAGCAGGGAAGTTCGGGGAAAGCGATTCGTTTCGTAGACAAAGAACTGCACCGCGCAGCGCACACACTGTAGTAACATGCAATTCGCCATAAGGTAACTGCTGTCTGGTTGGTGAGTGCTAACTTTTCGCGAAACCGTTTGTCGTGTTTGGTTTGGGTTTGGGTCGTTGCACATCAGGAATATAGAGATAAATTTTGTGGTAAAAAATTTGTAATAATGTTCTAAATCTTTAAACTAGTGTTGACATGTAAAATAGTTTCAACTGATAAGCAAATGAAGGATTGCATGGCATTTTTCGAATGTTTCAATATTTACATTTCTATGACAGGCTCTTTTTAAATATTAAGCGTTTCAGTATGATAGTATAACTGAAATAGTTGAAGTCATTGTCCATCTCTGCATCTCCATGGATTTCACAGCAAGTCAACTTTGTTAGTAGAGATACTGTAGTTCGTTCGATAAGGACTTATTTAGATTATCATAAAACTTTTCAGAGAAATCCTTTAGAAACCCTTTTTTAGAATCACAGCCTACAAGCAACCTCTCTACCAGTTAAGTCGTCTTTTCCAAAAGCTTTGGCCAATTTCCCATTGCGTAACGATGACAGTTCCAGTGTGTTCCGCAACAGTCATCGGACAGAGCGCGAGGTAGTCGTCGTTAGCCACCGTGATCTATATCAAGGTGGCGAAAAAGAAAAACATACGCGAGGTACCTACGAGAGGAGCTGATGTCTACTTGGTGGAACATTTGCCGTACTAAACTGCACAAGCACAACACATGCATCGTTCGTAGCCGTAGGGAATGATAGGTACCACGGTTTACGGTTGCGTTGTTCGGTGCTGTCAGCCTTTTGCCACGCGGATACGGAACGTGTGTATCGCCCACCGCAATAGGTAAGATATAGGTCAGCGGTTGGTGCACCTCCTCCTGCTACCAACTGCTGATTTGGACGGAAAAATAATAACTCGCTCCATCGAAATTCTCATACATTTTCATTAGGTTTGGGTGAATTACGATGCGGTTTCATGCAGGTATGCCACCATTGCCACCAGCTACTCCGAGCGCTCATTCATCATCGTCGTCAGATTTCGGCTGAATGAGCTGAAAAGGTGAATGACCCTTTTCAGCTAACGGAATGCTACTGAATTAGGTCTGTGATTTTTTTGCCTTTCTCGTACACTAAGTGTACTGGAAAGGCTATATGTTCACTCCAAAAATGACTTTTTGATAGAAGGCCCGGAGGGACGAGTCACATATACCAATCGACTCAGCTCGACGAATTGAGGTGATGTCTGTGTGTGTGTATGTGTGTGTGTGTATGTGTATATGTGTGTGTGTATGTGTGTATGTGTGTGTACAAAAAACTCACATCACTTTTTGGCAGTAAACCTCAACCGATTTTAATGACCGATGGTTCATTCGACGCGGCATATAGTCCCATTGTTTCCTATTGAAAATGGTTCAGATCGGTCCAGCCGTTCCGGAGTTATGGCCATTTAGGTGTTCCAGACCGGTACCCCTGGGAGGGGCCAGACATGAAAATGCAACAAACCCATGCATGCGACATATCAAACCACGGCATTTTCGATCATCTGATGAACGGTAAGCAGGAAAATAGTCTCAGAACAAATCAGAACCATTAGTGTTCCGGAACCGGTTCCAGATGTCCCGCCGGAAGTGGCCAAATATAAAAGAGATCCAAACCCATGCATGCGACACATCAAACAGCAGCATTTTCGATAACCTGATGAACGGTTAGCAGGAACACAGTATCAGACCATATCTGAACCGGTAGTGTTCCGAAACCGGTTCTGGGTGTCCCGCCGGAAGTGGCCAAATATAAAATTGAACATATCTCATTCATGCGACACATCAAACAGCGGCATTTTTGGTAATCTGATGAACGGTTAGCAGGAAAATAGTATCAGACCATATATGAGCCGGTAGTGTTCCGGAACCGGTTCTGGGTGTCCCGCCGGAAGTGGCCAAATATAAAATTGAACATAACTCATTCATGCGGCACATCAAACAGCGGCATTTTCGATAACCTGATGAACGGTTAGATGGAAAACAGTATCAGACCATATCTGAACTTGTAGTGTTCCGGAACCGGTTCTGTGTGTCCCGCAGGAAGTGGCGAAATATATAATTGAACATAACTTATTCATGCGACACATCAAACAGCGGCATTTTCTGAAACCTGATGAACGGTAAGCAGAAAAACAGTCTCAGACTATATCAGAACCGGTAGTGGTCCGGAACCGGTTTTGGAAGTCCCGCTGGAATTTGCCAAATATAAAAGAGAACATAGCTCATTCATGTGACACATCAAACAGCAGCATTTTCGGTAACCTGATGAACGGTAAGCAGGAAAATCGTCTCAGACCATATCTGAACCGGTAGTGCTCCGAAACCGGTTCCGGATGTCCCGCCGGAAGTGGCCAAATACAAAAGAGAACCAAACCCATGCATGCGACACACAAACCTCGGCATTTTCGATAATCTGATGAACGGTAAGCAGAAAAATTGTCTTAGACCATATCAGAACTGGTAGTGTTCCGGAAGTCCCGCCAGAAGTTGCCAAATATAAAAGTGAACCAAACCCATGCATGCGACACATCAAACAGCGGCATTTTCGATAACCTGATGAACGGTTAGCAGAAAAACAGTATCAGACCATATCTGAACCGGTAGTGTTCCGGAACCGGTTCCGGGGGGTCCCGATGGGTGAATGCAAACTTTTTAAGGAGTGATAGAGGATCATAAATGGTGAAAAAAATGTGTACGCATATGGTTAAATCTGAACCGTTACGTAGTAATTGAACTTAACATTTTTTTAACTTTGCTTGCCTCAAACTGGTTATTACTTGAAAACGGTCAAACTCATTGCAGCTTTTTAACCCTCATTCGAAAGTTTATTTAATTTTCTACCAAAGAAGATCTTTCAATCTATTGGTTAAGTTAAATAACTTAGTTTATTAAAGCAAATAAGCTCGAAAGAATTGTTTTGCCTTTCTCGTACACCGAAGTGTACTGAAAGGCTATATGTTCACTCCAAAAACCAATTTTCGATAGAAGGCTCGGAGGGTCAAGTCACTATGCCAATCAACTCAGTTCGACGAATTGAGATGGCGTCTGTATGTGTCTATTAGAGTGGGTCAACGTTGTATGGAGAAAACTTAATTTTGATCGCATCAACCCGGAACAAAGTTTTTTCAATTTGTATTAGCGTCCAAAACAATTGTGCAAAATTTGGAAGCGATCCTTGTATTCCGGAAGCGTCCTTGTATTCCGCCTTGCGATTGAAATTGGTATGGAATGTAGTATGGGAAAACGTACTTTTCTGCATTTTATTCAAAATTTGAATTCTTTTGTCTAACACCATGTAACTATTGACGTTAAAGTATAGCCTAGGATAAGCCGAAAAACTTTGCCGAAGACCGCAAAGTGATCTCGACTCTCTCTTTCGCTAAAAACTTGATCAAAACAAATTATTATCCTTTTTGTTTCTAGAGCAAGATGTAGTCGTCGTCTTCGCATTTCAACCAAAAAATCTTTGGAAAACTTAATACACTTCCCGTAATAACACAAAGAGAGGATCGGTGAAGAGAAATCGAAAATGCCAGTCAGGCCTCAATGAAGAATCAATGTCGAAATTTCAATCGCAATGCGGAATACGGGGACGCAACCAATCGCTCCCAAATTTTCACAGCCTGAGGGCATCCCGGGAAGGAGTTCCCAAAACCCCTGCTCCCACCTGGCTCCGTCTCTGCGGGGACGTGAGCACATTCGGTGACGCCAAACCGGCCAATAGCCAGCCCCATATCCCAACCCAATACAGTCCACTGCGGTAAGTATCCAACAGCATCTCATAATTCAAGATGGCGACTGATTAATGGAATTTATGGACTTGAAACCATGCAGTATGGGTATATTTGATGTGGGGAAGAAATCTGGACTCCAAAAATGACAGAGTATCCAAGATGGTGGTCTAAAATCCAAGATGGTAGCTCAAAACTCAAAATGACTTCTGTTTAATGGAGTTTTAGGCTCTAAAACCATGCAATATGGGTATATCTGGTATTGTGACGAAGTCTGGAGTCCAAAAATGACGATTAAAATATCCAAGATGACTACCAAAATATCCAAGATGGCGTCTCAAAATTCAAGATGGCGGCATAAACTTCAAGATGGCAGGTGTTTAATGAAGGTTTAAGCTCTAAAACCGTTCAATATGGGCCTATTTGGTATGGGGAAGACAACCGGAGTTCAAAAATAGCTACCAGAATATCAAAGAAGGCGTCTCAACATTCAAAATGGTGGCTGTTTAATGATTTTTTGGACTCTAAAACCATTCAATATGGGTGTATCTGGTATGAGGAAGAATTCAGGAGTCCGAAAATAGCGACCAGAATTTCCAAGCTGCCGGACTTCAATCCTAAACGGCGGCTCAAAAATTAAAAACCAGATAAATGATATGATCTCTGATGTCAAAAAATGAATTTCTGTTAAACGTATGAAAGTGCAATATTCATCAACATGTCATTTGAGTTGTGTTGAAATGTGTTTTCGAAGGCACGAGAAAGGCGCCATCACCGCTAGGTGGATTAATTAGGGTTTTTGTTTTTGTTACTGCAATGCAAGTTTCGTCGTAAGTTATAGCGGAAAAATGTACAAATTCATGAATACGTGAAATGACAAATACATATTCGTTTTTGATACTTAATAGTCAGTGCGGGCCACATGATCACCTTTGGAAGGGTAATGGTATAGGTTATGGAAAAGGGAATGGACTATACTTGAGACACAATAATGCAAATACGGCAGAAAGTGTGAAATTGGTTTTTGTTGTCAGATTCATGTCTTTTATTAGATCCTTGTCAACTTGTCAGTTAATTGCCTTAGATTCCCAAATTTAGGTACCTAGCTGTTTTGTCCTGTGTCATATCATATCAAATATTCTAGCGTAACATTTGAAAAGAGCCTATCTGCAAAATGTAAACAAACCCGATTTTTCACTATTCCTATCAATATCTACCTAAGCTATCCCATAAGACCTTAATCAATGAGAAAAGAGCTATTTTACCCGTATTTTAAATAAATTTGAAAAGGACCTATCTGAAACTGAATAATCTTCTAGGGCCTAAATGCATTCAATAGGGCCTAACTGAAAATTACCTTTCAAATCAAATAGGCCCTTTTCTAAAATTTGATTTTTTTTCTTTTTTTCCAATAATTTTTAGTAGTTCTTTAACTTTCCACGAATTATAGATGAAAATAATTCCAAAACATTTCAAATCAGCTAAAATTAAGAAAAAATAATACGGCCTAACTTAATTTTTTTTTCTTCAAATCAGATAGGCCCTTTTGTAAATTTGGGTTTTTTTCATGTTTTCCAATAATTTTGAGTAGCTCTTTAACTTTCCTTGAATTATCGATAACAATAATCCAGAATAATTAAAATTAGCTAAATTTAAGAAAAAAATAAAAGGGCCTAACTGAAATTGCCGACGATAAAATGGCCTAACTGAAAGGGCCTAAATGTTTTTTAGATTGTAAAAGGGCCTATCTGCCGTTCATGTTCAAAATACATTTTTTGTGTTTTTTTTTGCTATAGTATGATGCAAATAATGCACAGAACCATAAAGTAGATTCCCATATTTGTCAATAGATGGAATAAAACACCTAAAAAAGTGTTTCGTTGTTAAATAGGATTAACTAATCTGGGAGGTAATCTTCTCATGCGATTTTCTCAATGTTTACGTTTTGCAGATAGGCCCTTTTCAAATGTTACGCTAGATATGTAGTCTCTACTCTATTAAAATGTTCTATCAAGTAGTTATGTTCATCATGTTAGTAATTGCTGGTCACCATGTTTTTGCGTCATTTATTGCAGATAAAACTCAAGGAAAAACCTAGGGGAATCCCTGATACAGTCTCGGGGATAATCCGTCAAAGAATCCCAAAAGAAAGCCATAAAGGAATCTCGAGGCGAAACTTTGGTGAAATGCCAGAAAATATCCCTGAAGAAATCAGTCGAAATATTGGGAAGAAATCCCAACGGAATTCCAAAACAGTCTTGCAGAAATCCTAGACAAAATCCTGCAGAAAACACTCAAGGAATTGCAGAAGAAAACCCTAAAGGAAACCTGTGAACGACTAATAATGGAGGAATTCCGGAAGGAATCCCGGGAAAAATGCCAAAAGAAATCCTTGGAGAATCTCGGGAGAAATTTTTGAAGGATTCCCGTGAGGAATCCCTGATGGAAACCCAGAAGACATTTTCAAAGAAATCCCCAAATGAAATCCACGAGAAATCAATGAAGAAAGCCTGGATGGAATACCTGGGAGCATCCCGGAAGGAAGAAGTACCTGAAGGAAACCCGAGGAAAATACCTGAAAGAAATATGGAGGAACCCATTAAAAAATCCTGGCTAAAATTCCGGGAGAAATTCTTTGGAGAACACTTGATGGGATTCTTTGAGAATCAATTGAGTGGAATACCGACAGGAATTCCAGATGAACTTTATACTACAGAAACCAAGATAGAAACCCTATACTACAGGGTCCTCTGGATGGATTACAAGATGAAACCTAGTAAGAATCCTAGGAGAAATCCATGGAGAATTATCGGAAGCAATTGCTGAATATTTTAGTAGATGAATCTCTGCGGGATACCCTGTATGCATACCAGATATCCGTGTAATAGATTATATCAAGACTCTTTAAACATTTGAACGGTTTTGATGAAGACGCCATCTTTATATCTTTTGCAACTGTAGTATGTTTTTTCTCCTCTGTGTAACGTCTGTTTGTCTTTTGGTAAAATTCCTTCTAGAATTCACCAAGAAAGAATGTCAGTTGGGTTCAGGAGTTGTTGATGGGGATCCTACAGAAATGCCCCCTGCGATATCTCCAGTGATTTTTCCAATGCTGTCTCCAGGAGCTCCTGATAGGATTCCTCCAGAAGTTCTTTCTGGGATTCCTCTAAAAATGCTTACTGGGAATTTTACAGGGGTTTATTCATGGCTTCTTTAATGCCTTCAGAGATTTACTCAAAGAATTTCTATTGTGATTTCTCCAGAAACTCCTATTGAGACTCTTCCTGTTATACTAGCTAGGATTCCTTCTACTTAAAATTCACCAGGCATTCCTTCTTTTACCCTAAGCACCCCTGTTTACCTAGTTATTTTTATGGAGATTACTCCAAGAAATTCGTCCTAAAATTCCTACAGAAACTTGTTTTCGAAACGATGTTTTCCCCTAAGACTCCTCCAGAGATTTTTTCCTACACAGATAAAATAGTGACATTTACACGTCATGTAAACTTAGTGTTATGATGGTTTACACGATATATCATGTAAATTTGTGTTATGTCATGTAAACACACAGAGTCATGCTGAATTACATGACATATAATGATGGAAGTTTACATGAAATGGGTAAATTTCTGGGATATCCCACGTTTCAATCATGTGCATCATATGTCACAGAATTTTACACTCTTTTTTCGATCTGTGTAGGAACTCTTCTAGGAATTCTTCTGATGATTCCTTCAAAAATATATACTATAATTTTCCGGGAATTCTTAATGGGATTCCTCCAAGAATTTCTTCCAGGCATTTCTGCTTTTATTCAACCAGCGATTCTTTCTGGGATTCATCCAGAAATTTCTCCTGCATTCTTTCCTGGAACTTCTCCATGCATCCTTTCAGGATTTTTTTTCGGTGAACTCTTACTGCTATCCTTTAAAAACTTTGACTTGGGTTCCTCCTGCTATCCTGTATTTCATGCAGGAATTCTGTATGAAATTCCTCCTGTGGATCCTAAACTATTCATCAAGTTAATCTTCTAGGAATTCCTCAGGAATATTACCAGGAACACCTCCACCTTTTCCTGGGAATTTCTCCGGTGAATCATGCGAGGAAGTGCATTGTATTCCTACAGGAATTTGTGCTGGAGCTGTTGCAGGAGATTTGATAGCATTCCTCCAGAAATTCTCGCCCGACTCCAGGAATGCTTTCTGGGATTCCTCCAGGAATCCTGCAATTCTTCCAGGGATTTCTTCAAGAAAATTCTCCTGAGCATTTTCCATCGATTTCTTCTCTCCTGTGATCCCTGGAATTCCTCCAGCTATTTCTGCTAGAATTTTCCCAGGAATTTACTGGGAAAAAACACCTTCTGCAGAAATTCCTCATCAGGATTTTTTTCCAGGAATGCCTCCGCATATTTCTCCGCATAGTCCTCGGTTCAATAGATAATCGAACAAGGGAAATGTATTCTCATAATTAGATTTAGTGTTTTTTTGTAGAATTTAAAAAGGATTGCGTTTCTTTATTCAGTGTTCCCAGCAAATTGGTATGATCCTTGGCAAGTGTTTTTTTTTCTTAACCTGGCAGTTTCTGGTGTATTTTCAATGTCTTCACATGTTGTATGTTTCTAGCTTATTCATTATGATATTCGAATTTCTTGTACGTTTATTCCATGTTCTTAACTTTTATTGAAAGCACTTACAATTAATTTCAGTAATTGTTTGGAACTTTCTTTTGAGTTTGGTTTGTCCATATTGACAGCCTAGTCCAATGCTATTTTTAACGAACTATTTTGAATTTTTGCTCTGGGTTTGATTAATGTTACAAATTTTCCAGTGTTCGGAAGCATTTTCTCTACATTTTAGTAAATCTATATTGCTTAATATGTACCAACATTGTATAAATTTTGAGAATATTCATTCATATCTAGTAGCGAAACGATGAATGAATCTTGAAACCCCAAATTAATAACGGACTTTGATGTCGTCTCTCCACGTATGAACGGTACGAACCTCGCATGACCGGCTTCCATACCATCTGTCACACGCACTTCACCTTCACTCAGCTGGAACCGACCAGCAGCACCCAGATTGTAATTATCTAAGGGGTATAGAGCTTAGAACACGGTATAACGAACAACACTGCTTCTGTGCAATGTGCTCTAGCCCTCCCTAGGAAAAAAGGGTTAACCTTGGACCATTTGGAGCCACCGCAAAGAGAGGGTGAAAATCTTGATTGCCCATTCCTATAGTGTTCTGTTATACGTGGAAACCCCGCCTCATTCCTTTCCGAATAAAAGCACCGCACTTGTATGGAATAAAACTAGCTCACAGTACCTGGTTGGTTGTTGGTGCTCTGGTTGACCTGCGATTGTACATCCTCACCGGATTCCGCCATGGTGCCGAAACTGTCTGCTGCTTCTTCGGGTTGTCTCTCGATCCTCGATAACTGCGAGGGGGTGGTAAGATAATCCCGTCCGGAAGTTTCCCAACTACTACTTGCGTTCACGCTGAGACGTTTTTCTCTCGTTGATCCTTGTTTTTGTTTTTGTTGTTACGTGCTTTGCTGAAACTGCTGCTGTGCTGCTTCTTCGCGGACTACTCCGATGACCACACCACTGCACGACTACTCTTCTCTGGGATTGCCGAGAATAACACGCACACACACTTTTCAGCTTAGGCTGTTAGCTGCTTGCTGCCGCTTCTGCTTGACGGGGAGGAATCAAACATTAAACCGATCGACCTCGAGAGCAAAGGAAGTAACAAAAAAATCGCGTTTGCTACAAAGCAGGGATGCCAGGTGAAGGTTTACAATGTTTCAACACTTAGTTTATTGCGGATTTAGCACTTAACGAAAGTTATAATTCAATTTTTAACTTATGATTTCATTCCCGTCTTTTCATTTTCTTCTTCTTGGCGTAACGTCCTCACTTGGCCAAAGCCTGCTTCTCAGCAGCTTCGTGTTCTATGAGCACTTCCAAAGTTATTAACTGATCTCTGCCAATGACTATTCTGCATTTATATTATATTATATATCGTGTGGCAGGTACGAAGATACTCACTCTATGTCCAAGGAAGTCAAGGATTGTTTTCTTCGAAAAGTTCTTGAACCAACCGGGAATTAAACTCGTTATCCTCAGCATAACCTTAATTGAATACACGAGCGTGAACCGCTTTGAATGTATGGGCTGTTCAGTGTTCACACATTATATAGATTCAGAATGATTACGTAGAAGATAACCAAATCCTCTACAAATCTTTTCAAAACATACCAATATTTTTTCCGACGGAGAGGAATGCCGGGATTATCTATAAGCATTCATTTCGCCGAGAATTTATATATTACTTCATGGTAGTCTTTATAAAAATGGCATTTTAATATCACTTAAAACATAGAAATTAAATTACATGAATACTTTTCCAGATGAATTCTTGGAAGAATATCTTCGGAGAAGTTCGTGAAGGCACATTTGGAGCTATTCTTTGATAAATCCTTAGAGGATTTACTCAGAGAAATTTTCAGAGAAATTCCTGGAGGAATCCTCAGAAGAATATCCAGATGAGCCTTGGAAGAAATTTTCGGAAAGAATTCCTGATGAAGTATTGAGAAGTTCAGAGGATTGGCTGAGGAAACCATTAGAAAAATTCTTGGAGAAGCTCTCAAAAAATTTGAGAAACAATTCCAGATGAAATATTGCTGAAATTTCTGGAGTAAGCATTCCTTTATTAATTATTTTCTGACAATATTCCGAATTCTTTGAGCGTATTTTTATGAAATTGTTGATGATTAGCAATTTATCTAAATTTATTTTACAGAATGAGTAATCTTATTATAATATTCTGGATGAATCTCTGAAGGATTTTCAGGAAGAATTTTTGGAAACATCCATAGTGAAATTCTGTAGAAACCTCTTCTGGACGAATGTGTGAAAGAAATTCTGGAAGAATCTTTAACAGAATTTCTTACGCAGTCTTCGCAGAAAATTCAGGTGAAATCGTTGGGGGAAAAATCCTCAGATTAATTCCTGGAGGAAACCTCACAAGTATTTTTAGGAAAATTTTCAGAGGAATTTTCAGAAGTCCTCAAAGAATATTTCGGAAACAATTCCAGCTGAAATATTGAAATCCTCAGAGGATTTGCTGAGAAAAGTCCTATAAGAAATGTTTAAAAACGTATTTTTTTAATTTTTCAATAATTATATTCGGACACATTTTCTGGAAAATTTCCTAAAAAAAATCTTTGAGCACACTTTTAAAAATTTTGAAAATCAAATATTTATCCACATTTATTTCAGAAAATGAGCAATCTCAGTATGATGCTCTGGAAGAAATTTGAATAAATTTCTGGAAGAATTTTAGAAAACATCTATAGAGCAGTTCTTAGGAAACCTCTTCTGGAGGAACACGTAAAAGAAACTCGGACGAATCTTTAGCAGAATTGCTTGAGCAGTCTGGAGAAATTTCAAATGAAATCCTCGGGTAAATTTTAGGAGATATCTTTGGATGAATTCCTGGAGGAAACCTCTGAGGTATTCTTGGAGAAATCCTCAGAAGATTCTTTGATGGAGTCCCTAGAGGAATTTCCGGAGATTAATTCCTAGAAGAAACTTTGGAAGAATTTCTGGAGGGGTCCTCAAAGAGAATTCTTAAAGAATCAAGTTCCAGATGCAATATTAGAAAAAAAATCTGGAGGAACAATTCCTTTTCTGCTTTTTCCGCCGAACTTCCTGTAAGAATCGTCTGAAAATCTATCCTTTTAAAAATAATATTCCAGAAGAATCGTCGAAAGAATTTGGATATTTTTTTTTTGAACATCAATAATGAAATAGGGTTTTTGTTGGCCAAATTTCTTGATACTTGGTCGTTTTATTCAGCTTGTTTGGAAAGAATTTGAGGCTAACTCTGAGCTAAACAGATTACAAAATAACCCTGGACGAAGAGAACAAAACTGCCGAAAATACACAATTTCCCCAACATTGAAAAAATCTACTGCACAAATGGGAGAAATAAATTTTTAGATGAATTCTCAGCAGAAATTCTGATGGATATTAGGAATTAGGAATTTATTAGAGGAAATCTCTGAAATATTTCTGAAAGACGTCTTGAAGAAATCAGCGAAATTTTAAACGAAAGATTTTTCATGAGAATTTGTGAAACAACACTTAGATTTTTGTAAACTTCAGAAACTTCTGGAGAAATCATTACAAGAATCCTTGGAAGATTTTTTTAGAGAAACCACCGAGGAGCATCCAAAGAGATCGTCAGAAGCTTTATTCAGAAATTCTTGGAAGAATCCTGGGAGGAACAGCAGGAAGTAGACTTTAGAAGATTTTTATAGTCAATCATCGAATAATTTTCCAAGGAAATCCTAACAGGTACTTCTGGAGGAATCACCGAAATTTTTGGAGTAATTTCTAGAATAAGTAATCTTCAATCGAACAATCCTCACAGTTATTCCTGGAGGCATCTTTGAAGTTTTTTTTTCTCGCTGTAACTTTTAAGAAACATCGAAAAAGTGTCGGTCGGAACTGGTTTATTTAGAAGAATCTTCGTATTTTTTCTAAATAATTTCTTGAAAACATTTCATGAAGAAATGTTCTGTAGGAATTTCCCTTATAAAAATCCTATAGGAAACTTTGAAAGAACCCTGAAAACATCCACAATGAAATTCCGTGGAAACATCTTCTGGAGTAATGCTTGAAGGAAATTTCAGATGATATACTTGGTGATATCCTTGAAAGATTTTCAGGAGAACTTCGAAACCGATCTCGGAGAAAATTCTGGCGTATTACTCGGAGAAATTGTGGAGGAATCTTTTGAAAAATTCAGGAAGAATTTCTGAAGGATATCTCGGGATAATCTTCTGAAGTAGGAATTCATTAGAGGAAAACTCGGACACGTACGTTCGGAAATATTTCTGAAAGGAATCTGGAAGAAGTCAGTAGAAATTTGAATATACGTTTGAATGAATCTTCTAGAAATACTTGGAAAAATTCTCGGAAAAGATTCAGGATTTTTTTCAGAAAATATTTTTTAGGAGAATTCATGAACGAACACTCCTCAGAGGTATTTCTTGTAATTCTTACAAGAGCCATTGGAAGACTTTTTACAGTAATCCTCGGAGGAGTTTCCAAAGGAATCATCAAACTATTTTTGTAGAAACTCTAAAGGAACTCTTCGAAGGAATTTTTGAAGCAATCTTAGGGGGAAATTCTGAAAAACTCTTCGGAGAAACACCAGGGGGGAATCCTTGAAATTTGTTTGAAGAAATCCTTGGAGTATTTTCTAGATTCCTCACAGTAATTCATGGAGGCCGCTTTAAAGATATTTTCGCAGAAACTTTAGACAAACGTTGAAGGAGTTTCAGGAGGAACTTATAAATACTTAGAAAAATATACGATTTCTGAAGGACTTCTCAAAATCTTTTCTGGAAATTCCTCGGAAAACTACTACGCCAAGGACCTGGGATCAAATCCTACTCCCAATAAAGTCCCCAATCGTGAGTTCTTCCTGCCACCAGTTATTTTTGATACTCTGGTCACGGCCCTGAAGAATTTGGCGGAAAAGGACCCAAATCTGGAGCTCATCAAGAATCGATCGGACCGGCAGAACGATTCCGAGGCGGCCTGTAATACTTGTTCATAGTTGAGAGGAAGCTCGAAACGATCGTGATTAGCCGTTCAAAATAATGGATTGTGGAGCAAAAGGCTGTTTTCTGAGAATGAAGCCGGCGTACGACCAGTCCAAAAATTCCAGTAATTTTCCTCAAGAAGCGAGCATCGACAAGCCAAATACGCCCATGGAGAAGAGCCTGGCTATTTCTCGAGATAGTGTTGAAGACACCCAAGAACTATGCCGCGAGCTTCTGAGAACAATCATTTAGGTGACTAATGTTTCTTCGTCGGTTTCCATCAAACATTTTGGGGAATCCTTGAAAGAGCACACGTAAAGAGCTTCTGGAGGAATCCTTGGAAGATTTGCTTGAAAGAATCCTCGCAGTAATGTCTAGAGGAATTTTACTTATCAGATATTCTTACAGAAAATCTAAAATAAATTTCGGCTGAGGTTCTGGAGGAATCTTTGGGTTAACTTATGTAAAAGAAATTTTTAGAGGAATCCTCGGACGAACTGATGGTGAAACTTCTAGAGTTTGGAAACAATACTCAGCGTAGATTTTAGAGGAGCCCTCGGAAGTTTTTTTAGAAGAATTAATACTAGGAATACTCAGAGGAATTATTGGTGCCATTTTTGGAAAAATCCTTACAAAAACTGGTGGAGGAATTCTAGAAGCAGTTTTAGCATAAAAATCATTAGATTTCCCAGAAAAAAAAATATGAAAATATTCAAAGAAAATTCTAGGTGAATTCTTGGAAAGATTCTCCGAGGATCTTTTAAAGGAAATCGTTGCAGGAATCTTTAAAGTAATGTTTGGATATTTTTTAAAGAAGTCCTGGAGGAGCATCTAGAGGAATCATTGCAGGAATTCATTATGAAATCCTCGGAAAAATTTCTGGTGAGATGCATAGAAAAGCCCGTGCAGTAATTTCTGGAGCAAATTTTCGGACAAACACTGCTTAAATCATCCTGGAAGGTGTTTTTGATGGAGCAATCCTCACATGAACTTCCGAAAAGAAAGACTTCACGAAAAGTTCTTTTGAAGAATCTTCGGACACATTTTCGATGGATTTTTTGAGAGAAATAACAGAAAGAATTATCGAAGACATTTTTAGTGAAATCCTTAGAGTTCTTAAATTTCTTTGGAGAAATCTTCGAAGGAATTTGTGGAGGAATTAACATTCTTTATAGGATTGTCTGGAGAATTTTCATAAAGAATCCTTGCGGAGTCTAATATTACGGAGTCTTTCCTGAACATTCAGATGAAATTCTCTGGAGGAACTTGAAGAAGATCCCTCTGAGAAACTTCTTGACGTATCCATTCACGAATTATGGTAGGAATTTCGAGACGAGAAAAGGGTCCTCACATAAATGTATGTTTTACATACATCTTCGGAGGAGTTTCTAGAAGAATTGTCAGACAAACTTCTAGGGGATAGTTTCAAATGACGCAAATTCTTGAAGAAATCTCTAAAGAATTCTTTGCAGGCTGTCTTAACGATTTTGTCTAAGAAATTCTCGGACACGAATCTTCGGTTAATTTATAGGGGAATGCTTGGAAAACTGCTCTGTGAAAATTGTAATGAATCGCGGAAGGAATTTCTGTTGGAATCCTAGTAAGAAACTTCGGAAGAATTTCTAAAGGTAATGTTTGGGGGAATTCTTGGATGAATCCTTGGAGAAATTTTTAAACAAATCTTCGGAGGAACTTTTGGAGCCATAATTGGAAAAATATCTTAGGAAATTCTTGGAGGAATTTCGGAAAGGAGGAATTTCTGAAAAAATCGTCGTTGTAATTTCTGGGAGAATCCTTAAAGCAATTCTCACACAAACTTTTACAATAAACCTCAGAGAACGTCTGAAGTAAATTTTGTAGTGTTCCTCAGACTAATTATTGGAGAAATTTTTGTAGGAGTCGTCGAGGCATATCTGCAACAATTCCCAAAGAAATTTCATCTAGAGATATCTTTTGAGGAATTCTTCGAGCAAACCTTAATTTCTGAGGATGTCCTAAAGAATTCCTCTTAGGAATTCCAGGTGGAATTCGTAAAGGAAATTCTGGAAGAAGCCTTGGAAAAATTTCTTGAAGAATTAGAGAAAGATTTTTGAAAGAAAGTGGGGGATCTTCCATGGGGATTCTCTAGAGAAATCATTGTAAGAACTCTCGAAGCAACTTCGAGAAAATTTTCGAAATATTTTTTAAAGAACACTTCGGAGGAACAGCTGGAAAATCTATAGAAGAATTCCTTAAAATATCCTCGGAGGAATTTCAGGAGAGTTCCTTAACGATTCCTTGGAGAAATTTCTGAGAATTCACTAAATATCTTAAGGAATCCTTTGGAGAATCTTCGGAGAAATTTGTAGAGGAATCCTTGCGCATATTTTGCTTTTACTTGGACAAATATTCGGTGAAATTCTTGTTTGTTTGGAAGAACATCCGAAGAAGTTTCTGGAGAAATTCGAAAAAGAATCTTTGGACAAGTGCTTGGAGGAAATTATGTAAAATCTCAGGAAAATCCTGGGCGAGATTTTTGCCCGAGTCGTCACAGAATTCTGGAGGAATTCTTAGAAAACTTGTTTGAAAAATTGTTGTACAAATTCCACTGGAAATTTCAGCAGCAGTCTTACAACAAAATTCTGAAGGAAACCTTAGAGGAGTTTCTTGAAGAATTTGGGGAAATTTTGTGAATAAAGTGGAAAGACACTTGGCCAATTGTCTTTTGGAGGATCTTCTGGGGGAAATTTCTGCAGGAATCCTTGGTAGAAGTCTCAAGACAATTTCTAGAAGAAATCTTCGAAGGAATTTATTAAGTAATCCTCAGAGGAATTTCTGGAGAATTTCCTAATGATTTCTTGGAGAAATTTCTGGGGCAATCATTGTAAAAATATGAAGGAATCTTTCGAAGAATTCGCGGAGACATAGACAGAGCAATCCTTGGACACATTATGCTTTTCCTTTGAAAAACATTCGATGAAATTCCTAATTCTTTGGAAGAATTTGTAAAGGAAGCCAGGAGGAAATTTTGTAAAAAACTCTCGGGCAAATCCTGGCAGAAATTTCTGCAGCAATTAGATAAATTATTGAAAAATCATGCAGAAATTCTTTGGGAAACTCCAGAAACAATCTTAGAATGAAATTTTGGAGGAAACCTTGGAGGAATTTCTTGAAAACTTTGGGGGAAATGTACGAAAGAAAGTGGAAGGACACTTGGTTAATTGTGTTTTGAAGGATCTTCTTGGAGAATTTTCTGAAGGAATCCTTGGAAGAACTTCCGAAAAAGTTTCTAAAGCAAATGTTCGAAGGATTTTTTAAAGGAGCTTTCAGAGGAACTTCTGGAGGCAATATCCTTGCGGGGATTTTTGCAATGTTCTTTAGATCTCTCGGAGAAATTTCTGGGGAAATCCGCGGACAAATATGTAGGAATCCTTTGAAGAATCTTCGAAGATATTTGCAGAGGAATTCCTGATTCTTTGGGAGAATCCTTCAAAGAGTTTCTGGAGAAATACGGAAGAAATTTTCGAAAGAAAGTGAAATAGAATTGTTCGAGCATACTTTGGAGAACCTTTTAGAGGAATTTCATGAAGGAATCCTTGGATGAACACTCGAAACAACTTCTTAAGATAATCGTCGAAGGAGTTTTGAAAGGAGTCCTCGGAGAAACTGCAAGAGGAATCTTTAAAAGTTTTTTTTTTTGAAACATCCTCAAAGAAATTTCTAGAGTTTCCAAGATTTCTCTGAGGAATCATCGAAAGCCATCTTTGAAGAAGCGCCTGGAGAAAATGTTGTAAATAATCTCGGGCAAATCCTGGCAGAAACTACGAGTACGAGTACGAGGCGGGTAATTCTGGAGTAACTTAATTTGAAAAATTCCATGATGAGAAGTTTCAGCAGCAATCTTAGAAACCTTAGAAGAATTTCTTGAAGAATTGGGGGGAAATTTTCGAAAAAAAGTGGAAGTACAGTCCGCCAATTGACTTTTGGAGGATGTTATGGGAGAATTTTCTGGTAGGACCCTCAAAGTAGTTTCTAGAGGAAATCTTTGAAAGAATTTATAAGCAATCCTCAGAAGAATTTCTAGAGCAAATGTTCTTCGAGGATTTTTTGTTGAATTTCTTAACGATTCTTCGGAGACATTCGATGGAATTCTTGATTCTTCGAAAGAACTCTCGAAGGTATTTGTCAAGAAATTTGTAAAGGACACTTTGAAGAAGTGTCTGGAGGAAATCTTAGATAATATTTTGAAAAATTGCTGCACAAATTCTATGGAAAATTCTAGGAGCAATCTTGGTATTCTGGAAGGAACCTTGAAGGAAATTCTTGCTGAAATCGCGGATATTTCTCGCAAAGAATTTGGAAATAATTACAAGAGCCTTTGGATGAACTCCTGAAAATGTCGTCGAAGAATTTCCTGGTAAAAGTAGAATAAATAATAGAAGCAGGAATTTCTATAAAAATCATCGGACGAATCTGATACTTTGGAACACTCACAAACGAATTCTAAGAATTGTTGATTTGGTTCGGTGGTTCCAACACAATAAAATACGATTTATAACGTTTCGGTCTACTGTCTTTCAGCCACCATCAGATTTGCATAAATCGATGTTCGCACTAGACCTGTGCGCCGCCGCCGCCGACACTTTTTGCCCCACGCCGACGCCGACCGTGATATCGGCGGCGCGCCATACGCCGATATTCGTCACGCCGCCGATTTTCATTTTTCACGCCGGTGATCAGTGCACGAACAAAATTTTGTTTACATTAACCCTCTAATACCCAAATTTTTGATTTTGATCTAAATATCATTTTTCGTCATCTAAAATCGATTTAAACATGTTTTAGAAGACGATTCTTTTTAATTCTCGATTTTGTGAATTTTGATTTTTGATTTTTCTAATTTTTATTTTTGAACATCCCTACGCTTTTATATTTTCCTGGAAGCCTGTTTGGCCTACCGATTTTTCAAGATGAAAACATTTTCAGATTTTATGGTTACTGTTAAATTATAATTTTTTTAAATTTTTTTCAAAGAAAGTTTTATTTTCCGTGTAACTTTTAGGAAAATAATTTTAGTGTGTATTTAACTCGCTTAAACTCTTCTACTATAATAGAATGATTGAGGAAAAATTCAAAATACGTAAATTGTTGCGATTGAATACAAAAGAAACAATGACATTGAAAAGGTGGCCAAAACATCAATTTTTCAATGATTTTTAAAAAATGTTAATACGCTTTAAAAGACACCAAAAACCATTGTGAGATATACAGAACAGTCCTAAATATCAGCTAAAAATATAAAAGTTTTGATTGCCCGGGCAAGAAAAAATACAAAAACGCTCAAACTATACCCCGTCCAAAGGCGGAATTGGGTATTAGAGGGTTAAGTTGAGATAAAATACTAAAACTCTTTCGAAGGTTTCTCTAATATTCCAATCAAAGAATTCTTCAGAAGTTCCTTTAGAGATCTCTTCAGGAGTTTCTTCAAAAATGTCTCCAGTGGTTCCTTCAGAGATTCAGGGATGCCTCTAGGAGTTTTAACATGCTTTTTTTCAGAAGATCTCTCAGGAAGATCTCGACAGGAGTACTATCAGATTTTTTTTTTCAGGAGGTTTCTGGGATTCCTCCTAGAAATACATCCGAGATTCATCCAGAAGATTCATCAGGGGATCCAATAGGTGGTCTTTCAGAGATTAGTCAGAGAGTTTCTCCAAGGATTTCTTCGGAAATTCCTTCAGGATTACATACAGGAGTTTCTTCAGGAATTAGTCCAGGAGTTTCTTCAGAGATTCCTCTAGGAGATCTCCCAGGAATTCCTCTAGAATTCCAACAATGGGTTTCTCCTGGCGTTCTGTGTTCTTCAGAAATCACTCCAGGAGTTCCATCAAGGGTTCCTTTAGGAAATCTTTCCTGGAATTTTTTCAACAACCCCTCCTGAAATTCCTTCAGGGATTCCTCTCAGTATGCCTCATGGAAATTTTTCAGGAGTTCTTTTGAGGATTTATCTAGGAGTTCCTTCAGATATTCCTACAGAAGTTCCTCCATAGATTCATGAGCATTTTCAAGGATTCATGCAGTATAGTAGTTCTTTCAAGGAATGCTCCAGAAGTTCCTTCGGTGACCTCTTCAGGAGTTCCTTCAGGGATCTCCTCAACAATTCCAGGAGGGTTCAGGAATGCCTCCAGGTGTTCATTAGGAATTCCTTCAGAGGTTCTTTAAGTTATTTAAACAGAAGTTCGCTCGGGTATTCTTTCAGAAGTCCCTTCAGAGATTCTTTCAGGAGGATTCATAGATGCCTCCTGGAGATCCATCAAGAGTTCCGTTAGAAGTTCTTTCAGGAAGAAGGTCTTAGACATTAGTCTAGGAGTTCCTGCAGGGATTCCTTTTGAAGTTCCTTTAGAAATTTTACGTTGTAATGTCTTTTCCAGTCTTGATAAATTTCAAATACAGCTATTATTATATCTTGTCCGACGTTTCGGTTACATTTGGTACCTTCTTCAGGGACTCAAATATTGCTGATTTTTCGTCCAGTGTTGTTCTGTCGAACAGCAATTAACGATTTTTGGATTCGACTGCGATAGAATTTAACTTTGAAATGGCTTATCTAGTCTTGACAAATTCGAATACGGCTATTTTATTAAGTTCTTTTAGACATTCATACAGGAGTTCTTACAGAAATAAGTCCAAGAGTTTCTTCATAGATTCCTCCAGGAGTTTCCGGGATTCATGAAGATGTTTCTTCAGAGGTTCCTCCTGAATTTCTTCAGGGATTCCTTCAGAACCCAACAAACATTTTTGCTGTACAATAGTGGAACAAACAACTCCTAAGCAAACTTTAACTTAAGAAACTGTTATTCAGCTAGTTCTGTTACCTGGGAAGTTCATTCAGAATCCTACAAGATAACCTTAGGGGATTCCTCGAGAAGTTCATTTAGGAATTCATCCATGAGTTCTTCAAGGGATCGCTCTTGGGATTCTTTCTGAGATTTTTCCAGGAGGGCTTACGAATGCATCAGGAGTTATATCAGAGATTTCTCACAGGAGTTCTTTCAGGGAATCTTGTTAAAGTTCCTTCAAAAATTACCTTAGGAATATAATCAGGCATATCTCCAGGATATTATTTAGGGATCTCTCATGGAGTTTCTACAAGAATTCCTCAAGTATTTCCTTCTGGAATTCCTCCAGGAATTCTTTCGGGGACTCCTCCTGACAATCTTTCGGGAAGATTCCGCTGAAAATCCTTCAAGAATTTCACCTGGAAATGCTTCGGAGATTGCTACCGGAATTCTTTGGGGTATTTCCCCTGGCATTCCTGCAGCAATATGCCCTGTAATTTCTTCGGGGATTCCTCTTGGATTTACTTCAGGGGTTGCTCATGGACTACCTACGAGCATTCCTCCTGAAATTCCTACGGGAATTCCTCCTGGAATTTATTTGGAGATTCTTCAAAGAAATCATTCGGAAATTCCTCCTGGAATTATTTCGAAGATTCCTCTTGGAATTCCTACGGGGATTCTTCCTAGATTTTCTTCAGGGTTTCTTCCTAGACTTCCTTCAAGGATTCCTTCTGAAATTCTTTCAAGGATTCCTCCTGATATTCGTCCTAGACTTAAATTATGGATTTCACCAGAATTTTTTTCAGAGTTTTCATTTGATACTCCGTCGTGAAGTTCCCCTGAAATTTCTCCAGGGCTTCCTCCTGGAATTTCTTAGATAACTTCTCTTAGAACTCCTTTGGAAATTCCTCCAATATTTCCTCCTGGAATTCCTTCGATAATTTCTTCTAAAATTCATTCGGGATTCCTCCTGGAATTAATTTGGAGATTCCTTCTAAAGTTCCTTCGGGATTCCTTCGGGAATTTCTTCAGAAATTACTCCTGGAGTTCTTTGGGGATTCCTCTTGGAAATCCAATAAGGATTTCGGTTTGAAATCTTTCGGAATTTCCTCCTGGACTTTTTTCAGGGATTTCTCCTTGAATTCCTCCGGGGATTTCTCCTGAAGTTCCTTCGGAGATTATTTCTAGAATTCCTTCGGAGATTTCTCCTAGAATTCTTCCTTGAATTCCTCCTATAATTCCTTCACAGATTCTTCCTAGAGTTGCTTCTGGGATTCCTCCTGTAATTTCTTCAAAGTTTCCTCTTGGAATTCCTTTGAAGTTTTCACTTCCAAATTCTTCGGAGATTCCTCATGGAATTCCTCCTAAAATTTCTTCGGGGTTTCCTTCGGTGAGTCCTCCTAGAATTCCTTCGGGGATTCCTCCTTTCTGAGTTCTCCTGGAATTTTATCGGGGATTCATCTTGGAATTCCTTCGGTCCTCTTAAATTTTTTTTTAGGAATTTCTCCCGGAATTTATTCAGAGATTCCTCTTGGGTATATTTCGTTGGTTCGTCCTCACAATTCTTCGGGGATTATTTCTTGAATCATCCTTAAAATTCACACTGAAATTATTTTAAGGATTTTTGCTGGAATTTCTTTGATGTACTGCTTGAACTCCTTTGAGATACGCGCAGGTATTCTTTCTGGACTTTCTCTTGGAATTCCTGCGGGAATTCTTCACAGAGTTCTTTCGGGGATTTCTTCAGGGATGTACTTTCTGTACTTCCTTCGGGGTTTCCTCTTGAAACTCCTTCGAGGATTCCGGTTAGAGTTCCTTCGGAGATTCCTCCCGGAATTCCTTAAAGGGGTTCCCCCTGGGATCCCTGTAGGAATTTCTTCTGGCATTCTGTCGGGTATACCTTCTGGACTTCGTTTGGGGTTTTCTCCTGGCATTCCTTCTGGAATTTCTTCGAGGATTTCTCCTGAACTTCCTTCGAGGATTCCTCCTAAAATTAATCCGGGGATTCCTCCTGCACTTTTTTCAGGGATTCCTCCTGGACTTTAACGAGGATTTCTCCTGAGTTTTTTCCAGAGATTTTTCTTGGAATTCCTTTGAGGTTTCCTCCTAGAATTCCTTTTGGGGTTTCACTTCAAATTTCTTCGGAGATTTCTCTTAGAATTCCTTCGAGGTTTCCTCTTTTAATACTTTCGGCAATTTCTCCTAGAAATCCCTCAGGGATTTCTCCTGGAATTCCTTCAGAGATTCCTCTTGGATATTTTTCGTTGATTCCTCTTAGAAATCCTAAAGGGATTCCTTTTCGAATTCACATTGAAATTCCCACTGGAATACTTCCGAGGATTCTTTCTGGAAATCCTTTGGGAATTCCTGTTGGGATTTCTTTGGGGATTACTGCTGGAATTTGCTTGGAATTCGTGCTGGAATTCTTTCGGGATTTCCTTATGCAAATTCTGCAGGAATTTCTTCTGGAATTCTTTCAGGGCTCCCTCATGGAATTCTTATGGGCATTCCTTCTGGAACTCCTTCCAGGATTACTCCTAAAATTCCATTGGGGATTCCTTCTGAAATTCTTCCGGGATTCCTGCTTTATTTCTTTTGGGGAATCCTCTAGGAATTCCTTCGAGAATTCTACAGAAGTTTTTTTTTCAGTGATCTCTCTAAGAGAGATTCTTGAACTACATTTCAGTGATTTCAGCAGAAGTTCCTTAAGGGTTTCATACAGCAGTTCTTGCAGGGATTGTTCCAGCAGTTTCTTCATGGAATCTTCCAGGAGATTCTTCAAGGCTCCTCCTGGAATTCTTTTGGAAATCATTCGAGGATTCCTTGAAAATAGTTTTTTTTTTTTTTTTTTTTTGCTAGGTTTCTAGCTGCACTCTGAATAGAGTTGAAACCTCTACACTAGACCTGAAGATAGGAAAGAGTACGTAATCTTTCAGAAGCAGTTTACCAGCCGTACGCGGAAAATGATATCCATTAAGACACTGTTGCAAACTGACTCAGAAAGTTACGGTAGAAGATTGGAAAGTTTTCAATTGGTCAGTCAGTCAGGATTTGCCTATGTAGTGTTATGGTCACATGGTTTATGTTTGTCGTCTTCTTGTTTTATTTTGTGGTATGGTTCAATATGTATTTCTCCTCGTTAAGTCAGTTGTCGTAAGTTCATTTATTTTTTTCATTGAATCAATCGAACCCCGTATGCTAAAATATAGTCGATCCTGTGTCAAATTGTTTTCTTGATTTCGCTGATCGATTTCTACATTTCTGTGTTCATCTCTTGTGTCCTTAAATTGTCATCGGTCCAAAACCCACGGCCACATGTAACTGAATTTCTGATATTTTTCTGTTAGTGTCATAATACCACTTAAGAGATAAACAAAAATACGCCATGTTGGTCAGTTGATTGCAATTAAATTTTTCAAATAATAAAGATTGCTTGTCAACTATTATGAAAAAAAAAATATGAAAAATATAAAAATTCGTTCAATTGTCCTATCGGTCCTACCTAGATAAACCATGTCATTTTCTCAAGCGTAGCCTAGAAATGCCAACCTAGTCATACACAAGTAACGTTGTTCAGTTAATAAAACGCAGTCAGTTTTTGTCCAAAACGTCACGTCGAACGCATTGACGTCAACAATGCGTTTAAGTGTTCGCACGTTAGCTTCGAATCTATCAGCACAATTAAGTGCTGCAAATCTCCTTCCCACTATTAATTCTTCGGTCGATTTTAATTGCTTTATTTAAAGAAAATATGACCAACTAACATTGTAAAAATTCGAAAAAGCGACTATGACATTAATAAATTACTAATCAAAATCGACCGAGAAACGTGGGAAATAGAGCTCAAACAACATTTCGAAGTCAGCTGGCTCTAAAAGGTTGAAAAAACCTGTCACAAATCCTATAATACTTTTATGAGGATTTGTAACGATCATCAAAACCTTCTCAAATTCAACCGACTTGGAACTATTGCTTGGGAATAGACTCTAATGAGCCCCGGCGGTCCCTCCGTGTTTATCGAGCATGACTGATGCATATGATCAGCCATACTCCATCTGCAGCAGCCGGTTCGTGATGAACCGTTGGAGGCGCATTAAAGTGTTAAAAAGGTGATATGTTTCACTAAAGAACATTACATTACAATAATCAAAATAAAACTCCTTCACTTTAATACCGTCAACCCCTGCGAACTTGGCCAGGGATTCGAGGATTCCTTGAAAATAGTGCGACCTTATTATCAAATGTGATAGCTTCTGAAGGTTCTAAGAAAACAAAACGAAAAATGTAACAAAATCTATATTTTTGCCCTTAATTTGCAATGGAGTAATGCAACATGCACTAATACGGATACGGGTAATTTCACAATAGGTCCTATTACTGGCCACAGTGATGGACCCGAACAGGAATAAAAAAGGTGTTCATTCAAACGTAAGGGTATAATTACTAAGGGTCAAATATTTGACAAATGAACTCAAGAAAAAAACATCTGTTTGACACTAATGAATCAAACAAGATGTTAGAGCATTGGTTTCTTTTTGGCCAAATACTTCATCCTGTTTACTGGCATAATAATATAATTCATGTCGTGAATGGTCATGAAAAAGCAAAGACTGAACTACAAATTCTACAGCGTAGAGACAACTTCTTTGTTTCGTCAATGTTCACATTACGGTCAAATTTTGGTCACGCCGATTCACGCCGCCGCCGCCGCCGCCGAAAGCTGCCACCGGCGTGACGCCGATGACGCCGCCGCCGCCGGCCAGAAATGGCCCTCACGCCGCCGCCGAGCAAAATAAAGTCGGCGCACAGGTCTAGTTCGCACCTCCAGTATGTATTTGAACATTTGTAGCGCTCAGACCATTTCGGGCAACGATTAACTACAAAACATGCAAACCGTTCCCAAACACGGACATCAAAACGTAGACGATTCATAATAAATATCGAACCGGAGATGTCTCGTTCAGGATCGGAATTCATTATCCATTTGGGTAACAGGGCACAATGCATGTTTTGCGCCGCATGTTGTTCGTTTGTGATGTTTTATATCATGCATTTGTAGTGTTCTATTGCATTTTTGTTACATTGACGCCCAACGTGAGGTACGACGCATTTGAATAGTTCCAGTTTCGCTTGTTTCCACATTTGTAAAGTTTCGATTGAAGATTTTCACTGAAGTTCACATGTCTTCACATCTGGCATCCCTGATCGCGATTGCTCTGCGAGCTAAGATCCACCTCGTCGTCACGACGACTAACCAACACACTTTTCTAGACTTCTTCGACCACACAACACAGGCACGGTATGATGGGGCGAGAGGTTTTTCTTCCACCTATTTTCTTGCGCTGCTGCTGCTGCTGCTCCTCTTTCCCTGGGGGGAACTTCTTTTTTCACTCTTTTTTTCGCCTGGGACAAATCCGCACCACCGATACTATTCCTTTGGCTGCGGGGAAGGCTGCTTTCTTTGTTTCACACTTAAATTTTCAAGCACTTATCACAGGTGCAGCGCAGCTCTCGTAGTAGGATAAGGTTAGCCAGCTGGGCTTTCTCCTCGACACAGAATCGGAACACACTCCGCCGCTGCCAAGGTATTTGGCCAGGGGAAAAAACCTTCACCCTCGCACACACAGACACCCGAAGACGGAAAAAAGACACACGCGATTTTCAAGCCGCACGCAGCAGAACGAAGATGGAATTCCGTCGTCGTCGAATGTGTTACGGCCGTTTGTGGGGGATCTTCGTCGACGGATGACGACAGCACTCGCGGACACGGCGCGGGCGGAACCGGACAAAAAACGCAACGACAAAATCGACGGCCTTCTAGAACGATTATTACCAACTACAAGAACCGAGCACACGGACACGGGTTTTTCCTGCACTGCGAATTTTCCTTTTTCCTACAATTCCCGTCGTCGTCGTAGTCGTCACACACATAAGAGATACGGGACGGGCGCGAGGGCGTAAAACTGCGGTACACCTTTTGGGCGATGCGATGATCTACTCACAACTGCGGGACGGACTGCTAAGCGCTGGTGATGTTCCTTCCTTCGCGGACACGAACGATTAGTCAGATCGGACGGAGTACGGCGGATCGCTGCGCTACGAGAAGTTCCACGCACACATTGATGCGAGCGGTTTGTTGGTGTTGGACCAAAGTATCTCATTCAACGGAGGTATTTCTATCGGAAGATGTGTGCGTGGGCATCAAGAGAAGCTGATGGCGATGGCACAACTACATTGAGGCAGGCTCTCTGTAGAAATTGCGAGAACCAGTGACGTCACTATACTGCGAGTTAATTTTTCTTCAACCAACATCATTAAAAACAGGTTTATTGTTTACCTATGTCGGGTATCTTGGTGCAATGTGATGAAAGTAAGGTGAAGAGATCATTTTGTGTAATACACACAACTTTGGTAGTGTTAGTGCGCTGTTTTTCATTTTACATAGCAACCCATAGCAGCTTGACAACGCATGACGTCATACCGTCAGTTGTTGTGATTTTCAGAGCCCGCCGAAATTTTCTCTAGCTCCACTACCCCATACATTCTACTGTTACCATGGGTGATTTTCGTGTTGTTATTTCAACATAAACATGGGCAAATTTTGCAGCGTAAGACAAAGTGTAGGGTTTATCGAATTTTTTAACATTTCTTTCAATTTTAGGTTAAAATGCAGCTGATCAACCGTTTCAAGCTATGACGCACACTTGCAATATGCGGAATATTCGAATTAAAAATAGAAAATACGTTAGTTCATGTGATGGCGATAAAGCCATCAAAGGCACGATGTACTCCGACATCACCGTTCGGACGTGGGGAAATTAAATTTCCTCGAATATTTGCGCTCTAGATCCTCCAGTTTTTCAACACAATAGAATGGATTGGGAGATCTGCAGGATGTTCACCCAGGTTTGTTTTAGCTGAATTATTATTTTAACGAATTGATATGGATGTTTACGAACATTGATGGGAAGGCATCTTGGCTCAATTTATTGTTATTGAGCTTGTATGACGTCACCTCCCCTCCTCTCGAAAGTTGTTTACTTTCGACTCCTTACTAACACAAGCAAAGGACAAGTTCCTCCACACCTTCCTTATATCACATTGATCTTGGTGTTGTACTAAAAATGTAAAGATGTGTACGTGTGTTCTGACGGAGAAGAAATGTCAACGTAAAAAAGGAGAACTACAAGGAAAACAACATAGGGCTGGGTGATATTTATTGAAATTTGAAAAAGAAGAGAAAATAGGGTACACGGAACTACAAATCAATCCAAATTTAAGTTCTTCTGACGCAATCCCGCACCTCCGTGGAATTACTCAAAATTTGCGTCAAACATCGATAGTGGTCACTAGGTAAATCTCATTTGATCGCTGCAAAAATTTTCACCCAGTGGTAAGTTATTTTCACCCAGCGGAGGCCTTATTTGACGCAAATTTGGGTTTAGTCAAGATAACCCAAATTTGGCTTCTTCCACGGAGCCGCACGGATATGTCGGTGCTTCTCTCTTCGTTTTTGACAACATTCGTGTGGGGTGAGGGAGAAAACAACCCAATGCTGAGTAAAAACTATAAGCTGTTTAGCCAAATTTGAGTCTTTAGAACTTATTTTTTGACGTAGGACTACGTCTCTGTTTTCTATACCCGGTGTCATTTCAAAATTTATGAACCCAAGAGCGTTACGTTTGAGTGAAAGATTTTAAACGCTCACTGTATCTTTCCCACTGAACGAAATGATAAACAAATCCCGTTATTGGAGAGATGAAACTCCCGCGTTCAATTTGTAATATTCGGTGAACCTAAAAATCATTGATAAATAGTTGAAAAGTTGTTTTAAAGTCAGACATTGAAATCGCTGAAATCTATAAATATGGGTAGCGGACAAATTTTCTCGTTCAGTCTACCAACGCTCTCTGATTGGTGCACATCGTGCGGTGGAGCTACGACGCAGGAAGGAATGCGATCATGCGAGAGCTGATTGTCAGTTCCATTTCGACCACCGTCGAGGAGAGAGCAGTTCGCAGTTCGTTGATTTCGTTGGAACAACCAACAAAGGTGAATGTCACCTCCAGCTGAGCAGCGGCACATCAACCCAGCGACGACGCTCGACTATCGATAGCACCAGGAATCGCATCCAGGGCAACAAGCGGCGGGCCAGTTTTCGACGGCATCCAGCATTCAGCGCGGAGAAAACCGCGCGTGGCATGGTGAATTCATTTCATTTCCTTCCTAAAATCGTCCATTATTCAAACGGTTCTTTTCAGGACCATCGAAAATGATTCCTAGAGAGTTAATTAGATAAATTTCCTCCAGTGAAAGTGAAAGCAAATAGTGATAAATTGAATGCTTGGTGGTTGTTCAGCTACGGTGAAGCCGGTCATAAATCTCAGCTACGGCAGCAAGCGGCGGGCCTATTCGCGACGGCGTCTAGCATTCAGCGCAGATAAATCCCACAAGCATTGCGTGGCGGAGTGAAATAATGCAAATTATTTGCCCATCATACGTCCCGGTCCTTTTCAGGATTTTCGAAACTATTTCCATAAGAGTTATGATTCGGATAATTTTCCTCCATCGATCGAGAAAAGTGTGGTGCAACCAAAAAGTGAAAGATTGAATGCTTCATGGCTCAGCAACAGTTACGAAGCCGGTCACTAATGATTCCACCTGGAATTTAGCAACGAATTTTCCTATTAAGACCATTTTGAGTGAAACATTGTTTA
This sequence comes from Aedes albopictus, assembly GCF_035046485.1. Lineage (NCBI taxonomy): Eukaryota > Metazoa > Arthropoda > Insecta > Diptera > Culicidae > Aedes > Aedes albopictus. Next base: position 149,956,819 of record NC_085138.1, on the reverse strand, counting down.
ATTCTAACATTTTTCGAATTAATATTTTGGTAACTTCATCCGTTCAAAGAAAATTTACTCATTTCTGGGTTGATTAATCGTTTGGTGCGTCTGAGTGCGTGCAGGCGGGGCATGCAAACGAAATAAACTGGAGAGCCAGCCAAATGGGAGGAGCTTCATCTGCTAATCTAGGGGTATAAAAGCTTTGTCCTCTGTTTTCTTTCGTCAGTTTCGTTGGATCAATCAAGGAGGATGGAGGTGGATGTCACTTCCACAGCTGGCAGCTGCACATCAACTGCGTCAAATCTCGGCTGTTAGTACCAGGAATCTCATCCACTGAGCACAGCAGCAAGCGGCAGACTAGTTTTCGGAGGCACCTAGCATTGAGCGCGGAGAAAACCAACACGCATTGCGTGGCATGGTGAAATCATCAAAATTGTCCATTATTCCAACGGTCCTTTTCAGGACCACAGAAAGTCTTTCCAAAAGAGTTAAGAATAATTATACCTCCATCGATCGAGAACAGTGTTGTAACCGAAAAGTGGAAGACAGCTCCGTTTGTCAGCAAGAGTGAAATCGACTACTAATTTTATCCACGGCAGTAAGCAGCAGGTCAGTTTTCGGTGGCCCAGCATTAAGCGCGGAGAAAACCAACACGCATTGCTTGGCATGGTGAATTCATAATCAAACGATCCTTATCAGGACCACCGAAAATGATAACTCATTAGCGGATAATTTTCATCAATCGATCGAGAAACCAAATAGTAAAGATGTAGTGGAACCAAATAGTACAGATTGAATACTCGTGCCTAAGCAACAGTGAAGCCGGTTACTAAATCTTATCCACGGTAGCAAGCGATGGGGCAATTTTCGACGGTATCCGGCATTCAGAGCGGAGAAATCCAACACACATTGCGTGAAATGGTGAAATAATGTAGTTTTCTTTCTTAAATCGTCCAGATTCCTTAAACAGGATTCATTCCATCGGTCAGGAAAACCGTGATGCAACCAAAAAGTGAAAGAATGAATGCTTGGTGCTCTTTTCGATGAAAATTTACTCGTTTCTGGGTTGATTAATCGTTTGAAGCGTCTGGGTGCATGTAGGCGGGGCATGCAAACGAAATAAACTGGAAGCCAGCCAAATGGGAGGAGCTTCATCTGCTAATCTACAGGTATAAAAGCTGTGCCCTCTGTTTTCTGTTTTCTTACGTCATTTTCGTTGGATCAATCAAGGAGGGTGGAGGTGGATGAAAATTTTCTCATTTCTTGGTTGATTAATCATTTGAAGCGTCTGGAGCATGCGGGGCGGGTCATGCAAACGGAATAAACTGCAATGCAGCCAAATGGGAGGAGCTTCATCTGCTAATCTAGGGGTATAAAAGCAGTGTTCTCTGTTTTCTCTCGTCATTTTCGTTGGATCAGTCAAGGAGGTTGGAGGTGGATGTCACCTCCAGCAAGGCAGCAGCACAACAATCCAGCGACTACTCTCGGCTATCGTGCTGATGAAGGCGCCTGGAATCGCATCCGTGGCAGCGGAGCAGTGGGCAAATTTTCGACGGCGTCCAGTATTCTCCGCACTCAGCAGGGAAAACCAACACGCATTGCGTGGCATGGTGAATGCATCAAAATCGTCCATTATTCAAACCGGTCCTTTTCAGGACCATCGAAAATGATTCCTCAAGAGTTAATTGGATAATTCCCACATCGATCGAGATGTAGTGCAACCAAAAAGCAAAAGACAGAGCATCGTTGCCAGCAATAGTGAAACTGGTCATTATTCTAATCCACGGCAGCAAGCGGCGGTCCAGTTTTCGGTGGCGTTTATCATTCAGCACGGAGAAAACCAACACGCATTGCGTGACATGGTGAATTCATGCCATTTCGTTTCTAAAGTCGTCAATTAATCAAACGGGCTTGTTCAGGACCACTGTAAATTATTTCTTAAGAGTTTGTGAATCAGCTAATTTAATTCCATTGAACGAGAAAAGTGTGGTGCAATTAAAAAGTGAAAGATTGAATACTTGGTGGCCCAGCAATAATGATGTAGCCGGTCACTAATGGCCTAATGGTTCCACCCAGAATTTAACAACGCATTATTCTATCCGGACTAAAATTAGGTTTAAACATTTTTGGAATTAAACTGATCGAAATTATCCAATATTTTGGTTACTCTATCCGTTCAATGGCAATTTTATCATTTCTCGGTTGATTAGTTGATGGATGCATCTGGAGCATTCGGGGCGGGTCATGCAAATGAAATAACCTGGAAAGCCAGCCAAATGGGAGGAGCCTAATCTGCTAATCAAGGGGAATAAAAGCAGTGACCTCTGTTTTCTTCCGTCATTTTCATTGGTTCAGTCACACAAATGGAGTGGATGTCACCTCCGCAGCTGCGCACCTATCCTGCGACGACTCTCGGCTATTTAGCTGATAGAACCAGGAATCTCATTCACGGCAGTAAGCGGTGACCGTTTTCAATGGCTTCCAGCATTCAGTGTGGATAATTTTCAATTATCTTGCCGAAATCTTCTGTTATTTAAAAGTTTTGACGTTGAATAACGTCCTTCGGCAACATATAGGGGTGTAACTTCAGAAAACCGAAAATTTGAGCATGTAACGAAAAGTGGTTAGATTTTGACCGCTAATAACTCTGCCATTTATTGATGGATTTTCAAAATTTTTGCATGAATTGATCACAAATTTATCTACGCATCGAATCTATCTAAGGTTACTATTGATTTTCAACAACAAACTATTGAAAATTTGAGAAAAGTGAACCCATGTTTTATCCAGCCAATCACGTTCGAGCACAGTTTTGGACTTTTCCGTCAAGCGCCTGGCAGTATAAAAGCTATTTCTTCTTCCCCTCTTCCTTCATTCTTCATCAACACCTCGAGGGGAACGCATCGGTAGAGAGCTGTGCAGTTTGCTCCGTTTGCGTTTTCATTTAGTGTTCTTTGGCCAGCCGAGCGCGGTGGTCGGTGCCTCTTCGCGCGCGGCAGCTCGTTTACCGGATCAGAGACGGAGAAGCACAGCTCGGTTTGCATTTTCGTTCAGCATTCTCTTCTCACAGCAAGCACATTCTCATGCTGTCGACCGCGGTGGACGGACGGACGTACCGAACCGACGACAACCGTGCAGCAGCGGCGGTGGGGGAATAATTTATCATTTCCCCAGTTCGGAAGCGGATGGGCGCCGACGACACGGCAGCAACGCGGTTTGGTTTTGTGAAATCAAAATTAAACAGCCCTTATTAGGGCTATAATTCTATATTCCACGTAAGAGTTGATTCAAATTTCTGCAAACATTTTGAAACCTACTTCGAGAGCGCCGCTAGCAACCTAGAAGCAGCCGCGGCGGTGGCTCATTCACATTTTCCCAGTGCGGTAGCGGATGGCCATGGCAACAACTGGGAATATTTTAACCGCTTCATGTAGAATCTATTCTAACTTCAAGATACGGTAACGAAAGCATAAAGTTATGCGCGCATCATAAATCTGCTTAAAATTTCTACAACTTTGAAAAATGGCAGGTTTGCTGAAAAATGAAAACTGTTAACCAGCGTTGCGAAATTTCAATAAGAATTTCAAATATCTGTAATCTTTAGACATTTTGGTCGAAAATACATGACTTTTGTACTATATACTGTCATTCTTTACTAAACATTATAATATTGGTTAATCCTAAGCCTACCTACTGATTTGGCAATGGTCAATAATAATCATTTTAGTATATTTTATATTCCGCTATAATAAATTATTGCAGATAAATTTTATGGCATCGATGAATTTTACTCCCCTCACATCTAACCAATCACGTTCGAGAGGGGAAGCCAGGCCATTGTGCCGTATAAAAGCAAACTGCTTCTTCTCATCTTCCATCATTCTTTCTTGACCCATCGAGGGGATCACATAGAAGGAGAGCTAGCCAGTTTCTCCGTTTGCGTTTTCCATCAGTATGCTTTGGCAAGCCGAGCGCGGTGGTTGTCGGCTGTTACACTCTCCTACGCATCGTTGTACGCGGCGCCAGTGGAGCAATTAGCCAGTTCAAACTGGTGCGCAGCTACAACGAGGGCTTTCTTTTGCCCCGAGTTTGCGCAGCATCGCCATCGCAAAACCCCCATCGAAGTCAACGCCACCGATGCCGTTCTGGATTTGGTTGGCATAACTACCGATTTTCACCCCATGCAATAATTGAACGATTATTGTACAACAAATAAAATTAAACGCCCTTCTAAGGGCTTCAAAAATGTTTCCCACAAGAGTGACCCGAATAATTTTCCTAGACGACGCGCCAGGTCACAAATGTGTCAAAACCGGCTAAGTCCAAAACCATAGCATAAACTTTGCAAACGGAGTAGTGGAAATATATTAGATTCTTGTAGCATCTTGATGTTTCCCAGCCAAATTTCAATGTGTGTTGTCTCCGCAAAAATTGGACACTTCTATGCCGATTTTTGCCACACAATCTAGAAGAAAACTGTACGATATCTGAAAATTCTTAGTTATTTAATTAACTATTGGTAAATTCAGTTCACCCATTAGCAAAAGCTTGTTGATTTGCATTTTTGAATGATCTGTTGGATTGCATCAGTTTAAATTCTTATAAAATGAACGGTTACCAAGACAATTCTGTTATAGGTAAAGATTATGTAACCGTTCGTCGAATTTGCTTGAGATATTTTTAAACTCGGTGGCTTTTGCGCCACTCTCGCGAACGAGAGACCACCGGTTCGTTCTAAAGTTTGCCCGACCGAGACGACTCTTACCTCAAGGCTTTTTCGAACGGCCGTGGCTCAAAATCATTAACGCACTAAAAACTTAATATAAAAAACGCACGAACTGAAACAATAACGAAAATTTACACCAAAAAGAGACTAAAAACAGAAATAATCACAAAATCAAACAATTAAGGGTCGCTGAAGTGAATTTATTCAAACATAAAAAAAAACAAACAATGAAACTAAGCTCAACAAGCAATCAAATTCGTTTTAACGTATATTATTTTTACAAATCTCGTCAAGTGTGTGTGTTGTGTGTGTGTGTGTGTAATATCATGGCCATGAACTCAAAACGTACCTGCGCAGGTTTTGTTGGTGCTCGAAGTTTGCTGTTGGTCACTCGTCGACGTCGATGGGCTCTTCCAAATGTTCGCCGGATTAACGATGCGGAGGGGGGCGTCGGCTGTCCGAAACTCTGCCCGTTCGTACGTCAACCGCACGCGGGTAGGCCGGAAATGGTCCCTTCACTCCGTTTGACTACCATTTGTTGGCGGGCGAGGAAGAGCACCAGTGGAGCACGGAGAAATATGGCTTAAAGCCCAAAATAAAAAGCGTCTCTTGGACGCTAAGGTCCAAGGACGAAACACAGAGTTAAAACAATATACACTAAAACGAATTCAAATTCACAATTACCTTTTATACAATAAACTAACGCACAGGGAACAGAGTGTCTGCCCCTGGCGACAAAATCCAAAAATTAAGTAACTATAGAACGGAAAACAAAGACAATTTATTATAAATTCACTTCAACAGCACTACTTCACAGAACTACATTACTACAAAACACTACACACCTTAACAAAACTTAAAACTGGCAGAAGGTCGCCGAAGCTCGCTTCTGTTCTCCAGCCGACTCAACTATCAAGTGATGGAGTCAGTCGAAATCTCTAGTCAAGTAAATTTCCTGCTATTGAAGCAGTCGTCTATTGAATCTAAAAACTATTATATACAAGTGCGCCAAATTTAAATCGCACATGGCCGTAAAACTATTTAACGCCATCGAAAAAGTCCTATAAGATACGTAACATGAATCGTCATTAGCTTAGCCTAGACACAAACCATATATGAAACGGATAATCTATACTAAATGAAACGGTTCAAACTCTAAGGCAAATTCAACGAATCTAATTCAAATGAGATTTTACTTGAAAAGATAAAAACGTCAAAAGCTACAAATTAACTAAAATAATCATGAAAACTAATAATTAATCATAAAAAAACAAATTCTAAAATCAAAAACAAAATATTCAAAAAATATAACAATTTAATCTAATTGACTTCAAACTTTATTTTACTCTAAAGAATAAAAACGTCAAAACGTTACATCACACCACCCAGTTTTATGAAAATTTGATCAGAGAAACTGATCAAATTTTCATAACTCACAAAATACTCAAAAAAAAACTGCACAGTTGAATCAAACTTAACGTAAAACACAAAACTTATGTCCAGTTTACATTGATGGTCATAGAGCAATTAACAACACGGAAAGACTCGAACACGACTACCACAAAGGGAATTTTCCACTGTCAAACAACTTACATAACCGTTACTCCTTGAACGATTACCACAATGGAAACTCCGCAATGTCAAAAAACTTACATAGCCGTGATCTTAACTACAGCTGATTGCGTCATCAACACCCTCGTTGACGCATTCGCAAATCTAACTGTTTAAACTCGGATCATCAGAGTCCATCAGCCCATTGCGTCTGACCTCCTCCCTGATTCTCCTTAACGTAACGGAACTACAGCTGATTGCATCATCAACACTCTTGTTGACATAATCGCAAACCAAACTGCTTAAACTCGGATCATCAGAGTCCATCAGCTCATTGCGTCTGACCTCCTCCCTGACTCTCCTTAACGTAACGGAACTAAACCACAGCTGATTGCACATCAAAACTCTGTTTGACTCATATGCAATCGAACGCTGCATAAACGTAAGCAGAAATAAATTCCAAACATCAAACTTAATTTGACAAAACTCAGAATCTGCAAAAAATATCGAACAGCTCTATGTGAACATCCAATGTAAACTGACAGCATAAAATCTTGCATGCAAGTTCTACTACCAACTGCAACGAAACGAACGAAACGTACTGTCAACGCGAGTGACGTTCGCGCTGTCACCGTCGCGAGACGAAAAGGAATGCAAAAAGAAACGAAAATAAAAACAAAGTTCAGGATCGGTAGTGCACGTAGCGGTCGCGAGTGAAAAAAAAAACGAATTCAACAAATTTCTTTATAAACGGGGGGAGTATTCGTTACTTTTTTATGTTAAACTTAAGAATTAATTGCTTTTTGATTTATTTACAGGTATTCATCGGAGACCGGTCCAATGCTGCGATAACAAAAAGGTAAAGTTCAATTGAAATTCGGGTTAATTTAAGATGGCGAATCCTTTCCTTCACTATACCGCAAAACGTAAACATCGCTAACGGACTTTGTTTCCGTGCCCGTCGCGATAAATTTGATTAATTGATTTTTTTTATTGCGGTTGTCTGGGGAATAAACCCAAGACTAGTTAGTGGAAACAATGATTTATTTCCATTGAACACCCATATTAACGGATATCAGTGTTCCAAATACAACCGAAAACTAACAAAACTACCCGAATATTAATCAATACTATTATTTACCTTCTCTAATTCGTTTTTATTTACAGATTTCGCGACGACGGCGGTACCCGACTCTAAATTATAATGGAAGGAGAAAGAACTGTACGGCGAAAATAAAACAACATCCTCTGGAGTAACGAGTCGCCTAGGAATGTACCTGATCATAGTGGAATCAGACGATCTCCTAGCCGACGAGAAAATCGAATCGCGCAGCTACTGAAAATTCGTACGCGAGACGGAATTTGACGGACGACCTCATATGAATGACGGAGAAATTCCTTCCATGGATTCAGACACCGCTAGACCAAACCCACGGCTAATAGAAAACTGACCGCCGACTCAGGAAACGCGATCGACACAATTCAACGACGGTAATGTAAAAGCATCTCCGCTATCCCGGATACAAACAGCGTTCGACCGGAACCGCTCACGTTGCCCACTCTAATCAACGGGTGAGTCATTCAAAAATTTTCTATTAACTCTAGATTAAAAAATTAACATAAAATAAGCAAAAAATACTTAATTAGCTACGTAAGCCTTTACGCTAACAAAAAAATAAGCGAAATATATTTGGTTGACTTGCTAAAAGCAGTCTTCCAAACACGTCTACAAAACAAACATAAAAAAATTAATTCAATTACCGAATTCAAAGGTAATTTTGCTTAAAAAGAGAAAAACGTCAAAAACGTTTTCCTTTACATATTATTGTAACACATAACTATTATTGGTAAAATCATCTCAAATTCATAAAAAAATAACAAGAAATTTGAAGAGAATATACAAAACCTAATTGCTCTAAAGATAACTCAAAATGTCAAATGAAAACACAGAAAATCTGGACAAAAACATCATTTGATCATAGAAAAAGGTCAACTTACATGCTATTTATGCTTTAAGTAGATCTTAGCGTCAAATTTGGCTCAACTGAAGGTAAATAAACTAAAAAAAATGAACTGAACTAAAAATTTAACGAAATAAAGTTTGAAATACCGAAAATTGTACGAAAGTAGGAAAAAAATACTGAATAAAACTCAATTAAATGCAAAACCGTAATCAAAACTAAAAAAATAATAAAAATCAAACAAGAAATTCAAAAATATCCTTGAAACTATACAAATTCAATACATCCTAAACCAAAACCCAAAATTCAATATAAAAAACTAATCAAAAATACAAAAAATTAAAACAAACAAACAAATTTCTATATAATTTAGAAATTTATAGTTTTTGACGTTGGGCGCCAATGTAACCGTTCGTCGAATTTGCTTGAGATATTTTTAAACTCGGTGGCTTTTGCGCCACTCTCGCGAACGAGAGACCACCGGTTCGTTCTAAAGTTTGCCCGACCGAGACGACTCTTACCTCAAGGCTTTTTCGAACGGCCGTGGCTCAAAATCATTAACGCACTAAAAACTTAATATAAAAAACGCACGAACTGAAACAATAACGAAAATTTACACCAAAAAGAGACTAAAAACAGAAATAATCACAAAATCAAACAATTAAGGGTCGCTGAAGTGAATTTATTCAAACATAAAAAAAAACAAACAATGAAACTAAGCTCAACAAGCAATCAAATTCGTTTTAACGTATATTATTTTTACAAATCTCGTCAAGTGTGTGTGTTGTGTGTGTGTGTGTGTAATATCATGGCCATGAACTCAAAACGTACCTGCGCAGGTTTTGTTGGTGCTCGAAGTTTGCTGTTGGTCACTCGTCGACGTCGATGGGCTCTTCCAAATGTTCGCCGGATTAACGATGCGGAGGGGGGCGTCGGCTGTCCGAAACTCTGCCCGTTCGTACGTCAACCGCACGCGGGTAGGCCGGAAATGGTCCCTTCACTCCGTTTGACTACCATTTGTTGGCGGGCGAGGAAGAGCACCAGTGGAGCACGGAGAAATATGGCTTAAAGCCCAAAATAAAAAGCGTCTCTTGGACGCTAAGGTCCAAGGACGAAACACAGAGTTAAAACAATATACACTAAAACGAATTCAAATTCACAATTACCTTTTATACAATAAACTAACGCACAGGGAACAGAGTGTCTGCCCCTGGCGACAAAATCCAAAAATTAAGTAACTATAGAACGGAAAACAAAGACAATTTATTATAAATTCACTTCAACAGCACTACTTCACAGAACTACATTACTACAAAACACTACACACCTTAACAAAACTTAAAACTGGCAGAAGGTCGCCGAAGCTCGCTTCTGTTCTCCAGCCGACTCAACTATCAAGTGATGGAGTCAGTCGAAATCTCTAGTCAAGTAAATTTCCTGCTATTGAAGCAGTCGTCTATTGAATCTAAAAACTATTATATACAAGTGCGCCAAATTTAAATCGCACATGGCCGTAAAACTATTTAACGCCATCGAAAAAGTCCTATAAGATACGTAACATGAATCGTCATTAGCTTAGCCTAGACACAAACCATATATGAAACGGATAATCTATACTAAATGAAACGGTTCAAACTCTAAGGCAAATTCAACGAATCTAATTCAAATGAGATTTTACTTGAAAAGATAAAAACGTCAAAAGCTACAAATTAACTAAAATAATCATGAAAACTAATAATTAATCATAAAAAAACAAATTCTAAAATCAAAAACAAAATATTCAAAAAATATAACAATTTAATCTAATTGACTTCAAACTTTATTTTACTCTAAAGAATAAAAACGTCAAAACGTTACAATTATCAAATAGTTGACAAATTCGTTTATGGAAATATGTTAAAACCAACTACTACGCAGGTCAAGTCTTGTCGCGTCCATTCAAAATTTCAAAAACCAGCAAAAGCAGTGATACTGTGGGAGAGGATTTGAAATTTTCATCAATCTGGCGTCAAACACTGCTCAAGCAACAACTCAAAGAGGATTATTCGAGGATTTGACATTTCCTCGAAATGTGAGGTATGGAACCTAGAGATGCTATGCGGTGCACTATCAATCGCCGTCTACAATAAAACTAAACCAAACCAAAATTTCGCATCACAGTTTTTATCAATGTTAATTACAGCATTAATTGAAAGTAATGCATAAACGGACGTTATTCAACGTCAGACTTGCGGTCGTGTCTAGTATACAACCCCTCCAACTTTTTTTCAGGATCAGTGAAAATTATTCAAATTATTGCCAAATCTAGAATATTTCACGAAATTCCAATCAAAATTATCTAAAATTTCGTTAACAGCAATTGAGTTGTGTCAAATAGACATGGCTACGGTGGCGCTATCTGTTCATTTCATAGCGGCAATTTTAGTTATTTTAATGATTGTTGCGATCGCAATATGATGTTTGGGAAGCTATGGCTTAA